>NC_136617.1:11917847-11930347 GCF_933228915.1 Telmatherina bonti | reverse complement strand
ATAAATGTAGAAATGACGCTACATGTAATTTTTTTCACTTAGTGCTGCAACATGACCGACCATCCAGCATTAATTTAATCCTTTAAGGCCTTTCCCTAAAAAACATTGTTACTTTTTTATTTTGCATTTTGTTGAAGGGACAAATAAAAACCTCATATCTAAAAAAAAAAATCTGATCATTTTTTCATGAGTTGGGTCTTTATGGGTTTTAAATAAATGAACATTTATACATTGCACTTTAAGGCCAAATCCTGGGTGTGGGTAGGTTGGGAACCACTGATTTGGATAAAAAAGAAGTGATTTAATGAATTTAACTGCATTAATGATCAAATTTTATCCCTAAAAACTTGAGCTAGAAGGTCTGGTAAGTTTAGGAAGCTGCCATCCACACTAGCTGGTTTATTTAGAGCCGTGCTTAACTGAGTTAAGAATCACTGTTTTATTGTGATGCAAAAAGAACCAATAAAGCAAACCCAGTCCTGCCTACAGTCCAACATGACGGCTGACTTTTGTTTGAAAAGGCAATCTCCTCAAGCAGCGCCCCAACTTTGCCTGGTTCACTCGAACAAAAGCACAAAGGCGAGAGGAAGTGCTTTGGAAGACATCAAAGTTTCAGTACAGTGCACTGCTGCTCTGCTGGAACTCCTCTCACCCCCCCCCCCCCCCCCCCCCCCCCCCCCCCCCCCACCCCCACCCCCCCCACCCTGGATGAATTACTTGAAGAAAATCAAGATGTTGTTACAGAGAAAACAAGCTCTGGCCTCTCAGAGAACATCAGCGAGTGTAATACTGCACAGATGTAGGCACAGAACAACTCCCACTCTCTGCTCGCTGCTCTGCTTTCAAGTAGAAGAAGCTGCTCAGAGAACAAACATTGACCAACACAATCACGCTGCATCTCTGCTTCTCAGAGCATGTCGTCCAATTCTGTTCATTCCATTGGCTCAAGCGCCTGCCTCCATCTAATTTCATACTGTTCCTGGAATTCCACCAAGTGCAAAGAAACATGCAGCGAATTCTTACTTCTAGCTGCGGAAAGCGGCTCTTAAAGGTTCCAGCGTTGCAGGATCCCACCAATCAACTGGTGACCAGAAGCGAACAATTTTCAGCCCGATTGGTAATCGGCCCGATCGCTGTCAGGTGTATTTATGAGCCTCTGAGATACGTAAACAAATTCTTTCAGGAGTTCTGACATGTAAGCCATGAAAACCCGAGGCTTCCTCCAGGCATAGGGAAATAATTACTCATGTGTTACATTATGTATGGCATTCATCGGAAGTTTCTACCTGACTGAAAATCAGAAAAGTCGTAGAAATGCATTCAAAATTCAACTAAATTCTTAAGAGTTTCTAATGCAGGTGTTAAAAACAGGTTTGATTTGCAGCAAAAAACCTTAGAAAAGTTCAATATCCAGATTCTAACATATACGATAAAACGGCTCCTGCAACCCAAACAAACGAGGCATGCTGCCAAAAGTTGTGCAACAGTGCTCAGGTTGGATTTGGCCTGCAGGCAAACAAACTATTACTCAGTCCAGGTCTGGCTGCCTCTATTGTTTCAACCCTTAAGGACTTTTTTTGTTGTTGTTTTCCCCCTTTTTTTTGTGGAAAATTCATGCAGCATTAATGTAAATTAGATTCTCAGAAATCCAGCTTATGAAGGGGGGAAAGAGCAGGGGGGTAATACTTTACAGATGGCGCTTCAGTCCAAGTCCCACTTCTCTGCATTTTCTCCATTGATATTGCTTCGTGCTCTGAGTGGAAGAAAGTGAGCGATCAGGAGGGAGTCGAATTCACAACCAACCCCAAAACAACTTCCAATCTTTGTGTGATTACACGATGGCGAAGGAGGAAAACAACACAATAAATCTGCTTTGAAAAGCATGCCGAAGCGTAAGAAAAGACCATACCCGATGGAAACAGACGAGGAAATGTTACAAGAAAGACCTACAAATGTAGCGTTGCGCTGATAAAAGACTAATTTCATGGCCTGCGCTGTCACTTTTGTCTCTCTCCACTCTGTTAGCCAACATCTAACATCAGGGAATTGTGAAAAATCCTGCACCAATAAATGGAACTGAGGAAAAAGCTCTTCCCATCCTCCATCTTGAACCGTCTTCCCCCTTAAACCTTCACCTCCAGTCCCTCAGCTGGGCATCTCAGGGTTTAAAAAAAGCCAGAAACCACTGCTCTAAAAGGACTATTTCCCTCCACAGTAACAGGCACAGACCCAAGAGTCAAGGGACGACAACATAGACTGCACAAAGGTGGAGACATTTCTCATAAACGACACATTTGTTGCATCCATACTCTCCCTGAAGAAAAGCGAAAGTACAGTAAATGTTCACCGTTGCACCCTGTATGAGCTCTGGTTGTGCAAACAGAATGTCTGCGGGGAAACTGGGAACTTTTTTTGGACTCCAAAACCTTTAGACAACAAGGATCATTGGAGTTTAAACTTTTTTTTTTTTCCCCGCAACATTTTTAAAAATGATACAAGTTGCTTTTCATGCACTGCGTTTAGCCCCGGGAATACGCAGATTTATTAGTTTTATAGTTAAGAAATGCGGAAAAAGCCTGACAGCGACAATCAATAGGGCGCTTTTGTGGAGCTACACTGCAGACAACTGTATGTTTAAGGTCTGTGCACAGAAAAGTTCAACATTTGCCTGGCCGGGGGGGATGGGGGCATGGGGGGGGATATCAGGGGCTTCCTTTGCTCTGGGCTGATGGGTGCAAGGCGCTCTCTGCTTCTTGCATCTCAGGCTCCTCCTTGCCTTGCTGTGATTTTTTGGGGCTGGATAGTTGTCCCCTCATGAGCACATGGTTCATCCCTGTCGTGTAGAGTCTCTCTCTCACACACACACACACACACACACACACACACACACACACACACACACACACACACACACACATGCACATTCATTTGCTCCTGTCTCCATCTGCTTTCCACTGATTGCTGCTGATATTTCTGTGTGCACGTTTCTCTTTGCAGGTACTTTCGGTAACTGTGATGTGTTTTTTAGTGGACATTATACGACGCTGTCTGTCTGCTTCACATCCACATTTAGCAGCTGGAGGTTGAATTGTGCGTCCTCTTCTTTTTCTTGTATTTAATGGTTTTCTTTATGTATTTTTTTTATAAATCTATCTGGCACAGTTTGGCAAACGCACACCACCGTTCTGAGTGTTACAAAGCTGGACAGAAAAGGCCAGTCAGTCATTATTTTCTTAATAATGACTGACCGCTTGTCCAATTAAGCTTGTCCAATTAAGCTTGTCCAATTAAGGGGTCACGGAGAAGCTGGAGGAGGTCACCAGTCCATCGTAGCGCCACACAGAGACAGACAACCACTCACACTCACATTCATTCCATCATTGGGACACCCAATAATTATGTAAATAATTGGAACATCCGCTGTCGTCTTTGGACAGTGGGAGGAAACCAGAGTACACGGAGAGAAGCCACGCATTCACAGAGAGAACTTCCAGTCTCCACAAAGAAACAGTTTGACCCTGCCCCCCCCCCAGCTGAGACTCAAACCAGCAACCTTTTTGCTCTGATGACACATTGCTAACCACTACGCCACCGTGCAGCCCACTGGAGAGGAAAGGCTTTTAGAAAAAGTAAAAAACTAGAAAACAATTGCTTGGCAACCCAGACTGAGATGTAAACAGTGACCGAGCTTTTTCAGTTGTTTAGAAACCAGCCGACGTGTATTTCCTCAGACCTGGTGTGTTTTAGGTCAAAACTTCAAATCCATCTACTTATAATTGCTTTAAATATTCAGCAGTGTTGGACTGAATTGTAGAATTTACATGTATTCATAAAAAGCATTCTTTAATGTTACACATGTGTGGCCCTGCGATGGACTGGCGAGCTGTCCAGGGTGTACCCTGCCTTTCGCTAGGATAGGTTCCAGCTTCCCCGCAACCCTTCATCGGACTAAGCAGTTAGGATAATGAATGAGTGAATAATCTTACACACTGAAGATGATAATGGGAATACTTGGACGTATTCAGAAAGCACATGATTTTTTATTTTTATATTAAAACCACTCAGACAGCTCTCTTGTCTGGTATTTATTTGGGTTTTTCCTAATAATTTGGACATCCATGTATTCTGTAGACATTTCTATTATTTCCACCAGCTACAGCATCGTAAATGGGCAGCAGAAGAAGTGGAAAAAAAAAAGAAAAAAAAGAAAGAAGTCCAGGAAATTAAATATTTCTGGAACAAAAAGCCCATCTGAGTGTGCTACAGCAGGCAGTTAGCAGATTGTGCTTCTGGATTAATCAGTGGACATAAAGAGAGAAATAATAATAATACTAATAAAAAGGAAAAAAAAAAAAAACACACTCCAACTGCATGGTGAAAAATAATCTGGAAACATTAAATCCTTATACGTGTCAAGAAGCAGAGTGAGTATTCTGTGGAAGGCTGCTCCGTTCCGTCAGTAGCCGCGGTGACAAAGCTTCAGCTGCATGTGCAGAGTAAACGCAGGTTGGGGAATCCTTCATAATATTTACCAACTTTACTGACTTGGCTGATGGCTGTGTTTTCTTATCCTCTAACAGAGTGGGTGATTTGACTGATGCTCGTAACAGATTGCATCACAGCGGGGGACGAACTGAAACGGTTTACGCACCGCAGCTCTCCCTAAACTGTCTAACAGTGGCAGCGCTCCACCTTGTAAATTTGGAATAGCAATTTTAGAAATTTCCCAGCAGTCCATCTCCATTTGGCCTGAACTGGGACGACTGTTTGATATCAGAGCAGTGTCTCCACTCAGACTGAAGACCACCTCTGAAGAGCAGAAAAACGATCTCGGCTTTTGGAAAGCAAACACACGCCGTAGTCTCCAGGAAAACACCTGAGCACATTAAAAAACCTGTTTTTTTTTTTATATATATTTATAACCCAGTTACTTCACCAAGGCTTTCTTTTTTTCCTCTTTCAGTCAGAGCTCTTAACGCCTTAACGTGATTTCATACATGCCATATAAATATGTATACCGCTTTGACATGTGACCCACAGCGAATCCACCAGCATCAAGGCCTTTTTGACGCCACAAAAATGAAAATCAGCAAGAATATTGTAAATCATCACGCTACAAAATAGTTCTGCTCCTGCTGGCATCAGCAGAAGCTAAGAGAAGGTTCGTGTCTCATTTACTGTGATGATATCTAATTAGTAGATATGCTTATAAAAAAAAGAACATCCAAACGGCGCTGGTAGGGAGAGGTGATAGTCTTGCAGCTACAGTTTGATTTTCACACCAGAATCTGTCTGAACATCGTCTTAGCACGGTTCAACGGCTACAAGTCGTTGATAAAGCTGAGATTAAATATTTAGCATGCTCTCAGAGCATTAACCCATTCCACCATGGAAGTAAAAACACAACCGCGACTTCCTGAGGGTCGCCGAGCGAACAAGTTGCCTATTTCTAGCGTGACTGCAATGGATGCAACATTTGTTTTAAGCTTCAAATGGGCACATCTGCCACGTTTATCCCTTTAAACTGCTTAAATACCATCAGTGTCATTGTCTCATTGTGATGATGACAGCTGACATTTCTAGATCTGCTGAAGTGGAAGTAAAATGCAACCAAAGGTAGTGAGTTCTCCAAGGTGCTGAGAACCTACAGTACCTACCAAAACTGATCATGTTCTCCATTGCCTCATAGCTGGACAGCAGTTATCAACTCATAACTCTTCTTATTTATCTAACGTGTGGACATTTAAAAAGAAAAAAAGGAGTTGAGGGTCAAGCAATCTGTCCACGCTGCAGGATTTACTTTATGGGGTGCAATCCCACCAGCGCCGTTGGATTGGCTTTATACAAACTCTGCTCTGCTTCTGAGGATTGTAGTTTGTTTTGAATAGTGGATGGAGACCTAACAAGCGGAGCCTTTACTTGAAAACCATGGGTCTCGGTTAACTTGCAGTCACAGGAAGTGATGTAGAATGTATCATGACATGCTGGAGACCTTGATGCCTCGTCTGCTGCTTATACTTTAAACATCAACGTTAACACAGAGACCTGAATAAATGTGCAGTTGGTCCATTGTTCACTTGTGGTGAACAAGCCATTTTCAGTCCTGGCCAGTCGTTGAGGTGAGCTGAATAAAACCTTCCAGGTTGGGTGGTCCGCTTGGGTAAAGCGGAATCGATGAATCGCTGATCAAACCGCCATCCTTGGACCGTCCTGGTGGGAATGCACCAATGGGTCAAAATATGGAAACCTATGTTTCACTTAGGCTCCTTTATGTTGCTTCATGGACGTTAGCTTTTTGATTAAATCATTTTGACCATTTTACGGTCATCGTCCAGATTAATACTGACGTCCCCCTAGCAGAACATGTGTCTTCTCCAGGTTGGCACTAAGATCCAGCCCCGAGTGTTGGTGTGGCATCTACACTGATGCAGACTCTGCACAGGTTTGTTGTGATGGAGAAGGAGGTCAAAGGACCAAGCTTCTGATTTACCTACTGATATCTGTTCCACTCCCACTTATGGTCAGGGCTTTTGCTATAGACAGAAAGAACTAAATCAAAGATTGATTTCTCCAAGTTTTCCCTTAGAGACAGGATGAGAAGCTCAGACAACCAGGACGAGTTCAGAGCAGAGCCTCTGTTCCTCTGCATCAAGAGGAACCAGCTCAAGTGGCTTCTGACAAAGCATCTGGTTGGTACACCTTCCTGCTTTGGTGTTTTAGACATTTTCTACCAGGAGGAGGCCTGAGGGAAGACACAGGACACACTGGAGGGACCGATGTCTCGTGGCTGACCTGGAATCCACCTGGAAGAGGTGGCTTGGGCAAAGGGAGGTCTGGGTTTCCCTCTTAAGCTGCTGCCCGATGACAAAATGCTGGTGAATCAGTAGAAACACCTAAAGCCCTTCAATACCTCTCGCTACCAGATGTGGACCCTAACTTCACCTCAGTCAGAATAAAAGAATTTCAGTCCTTCTTAATTGTTAACTGTGAAAAATTAGGCACAGGAATGAAGGACTGGCAATGCGAGCGCTGCAGCATGTCTCATATGATTAGACCATCCAAGCCAGACTGAATGACTCCCAAATACCATTCACTTTCGGAAATGGGCATACGATTTTACGAATATCTCAAATATATCTTGCAAAACAGGCAAGACTTAAAAAAAACGCCTGGTCAATGTCAAGGAGGCAGGAGCCGAGATACTCGGATTTCTATTCTCCTGTGCGAGCCGAGCTCCACAACGCTGCATCCTTGACTCATCGTGGCATCTTTTGCACCACTCTTTCATATTATTAAACATCTTTCAAACACCACACCTAAACGTCTTGGGTTTTTTTTTTTTTCTGGGTAGGAATTTTTTAAAGGTGAGCATTATCTTGATGACCTGAGCGGCTTTTTCTTTTTTTGTTAAACTGATATCTCACAAAACATAACCAGACGCCTCATTTATATTAATGTGGAAAATTTTTGCCCATCCGATGTCTGAAGCCCCAACTTGCGTCCTTAAAAACTTCACTCCTTTCCATCACCAAACTTATCTCTTCACATCTGAAACGATTCGCCAATTACAAAGAGAATTTCATTCAGACACCTTTGATCTGGAACCAACACATCTGAGAACGGCGTGCCTTTTTGGTGATTAATAAAGGGGTTAAACGTAGGTCATCCGGGTGCTTTCTCCTCCTGTGATTAGCTTGTTTCTTTTCTTCATCCTGAACACAGCAGAAGCATTTTTCTCCATCTCTAATTGGATTAGTTACCTTCAAAATCTCCATTTCTACTCTCTGTTCAGCTTTTAAAAATGTGTAAAATCTGCCCCTTTCTGACACATCTCCGCCTAAAAGAAAGAAAATCCAGCTGGAAATTTGTTTTTTGTTTTTTTATCTTTATTTTAAAGGAAACACCACTTGAGTGGCACTTAACAAAATTGAACAAATGTGTTGCGGATGGATGGGTGTGTGTGTGTATGGATGGATGATTTGGGGGAGGAGGGGAAAAAAAAAGCTGTGAGGCAGATCTACCTTCCAGACTCAAACGGTCTAACACTCATTACTCTGAAAAACACTTGACTTCATCGTGGCCTCAATTATGCGGTGCTGGATAAACTCTGCGGTTGCTGCTGTCGGCGGACGGAGGGGGGCGTCTGGCGACAGCAGCTCAGCAGTCTGGTTGGAAAGTACATGCTCCTGCTGCTTAAACTCTGACCTCCTTATCTCTTATGGTGGAGAATCCCAAGTGGCTGAGAGCCAAAGAGACATCCAGACCTCTAGGAAAATAGAAAAAAAAAAAGGAAAGTTAAGTGTGACCTGGAGCTGATTTAAGCACCCCCCTCCCCACCCCCCATCTGTGTACTTGTAAATCTAACAGTTAGTCTTCATGAATGTTTCCAGCTGGTGTCAAATTCATTCCATGAGAAAGAATCCGAAATATTTTATTTCAGAGAGAATTGACTGAAGCGATGCTGACAAAGAGGCCAAAGCTCCAGAAATGATGGAAGAACTATCTTCAGCCTTAAGATGCATCAGGAACCAAGGTCCTAATCTCAGCCTCATGGTGTCGGACTACGTCACACAATAAGTTCTCCGACATACTAATCAGCCAACTTGCTTCAAAACGCTGTGAAAATGGACCAATGTTAAGTTTTGACCCTGGTGTGATGAGGTGAACTCAAAAAATGTCATCACTTTCATTAAATCCATCTGAATTCTTGATTTTTGTCGTTTATTTACGCACATTTGATGAATGAATAGCCCATCGCCTTAAAAAATAGAAATATACTTGAATTCAATTAACCGGCCAACAAAAAATGGACTTCTTACATAATTTTGCCAAATTTAAGCAAAGTCATTTAAAAAAAAGTTCAATTTCAAGTTTGTAAAAAGAATTTTTTAACCCTAAATTGCTGGAGACAGTCATAAGATTAGCATTTTTACTTAGACTTGCAACATTTTGGCACATTTTGTATTAAACCATCACAAAACTCGTGTTCAAATGATTGTTTTGACCATATGGATCAACAAAACCTGCCTGTGCTAATCATCATTAAAAATCCACACGCAGATTTACGAAACTATATATAAAAGGGGGGTATACCCAATGATTGTGGGTGTTATTTTTGAGTTAGAAGCTGTAATAGGAAAATTATCTCTCTGTCCTCATAGTAAGTAACTATGACAAAATTCTTTACTACGAGGAGATCCAGATAACTCCCAACATTCAATCACCTATTGTTTACTTCATTTGTGACATTTCCTGAAAATTTTATCCAAATCAGTTCATAACTTTTTTCTGTTACTTTGCTACAGACAAACAGACGAACAAACGCTGCCAAAGACATGACCTCTGCCTTGACCTTTGCCTTGGCGGTGTCAGGAGGATGTGGCTGTGAGGAGCCCAGTGCGGGCAGAAGAGGCAGCAGGCAGACCGGTGCAGTGAAAAGGTTTTAATTAGCAAAACTAAAACTTGCAGCACGGACCACAGCATCATTTAATAGAAACAAACAGCGGACTGGCAGGGAGGAACTGAAACCAAAGACCTGAATACGCTGAAGGAGTAACAAGGCACAGCTGAGGTGAATGAACAAATCTGACCAGGTGAACTAATAAACAGGAAATACAAAGTTAAACAGAACTCAAGTAAAACAAGAACTAAAGTAAAACAAGAACTCATATTAATATCCTAAAACCGTGACAGGCAGAGGTAATAATTAGATTTTAAATGGCCAAGTTCCAAACAGGAACCAACTAGTCCTCACATACCCTGAAACCCCTGTGTAAAGCAACTCTTTTGTCCCTTCTGGGCTACCTTAGTGACCCAGATATTATATTATATATATATATATACATATATATATATATATATATATATATATATATATATATATATATATATATAGACATATATATACCTATAGACATATATATATATATATATATATATATATAGGTACATATATATATATATATATATATATATATATATATATATATATATATATATATATATATAGGTATATATATATATATATATATATATATATATATATATATATATATATATATATATATATATAGGTATATATATATATATATATATATATAGGTATATATATATATATATATATATATATATATATATATATATATATATATATATATATAGGTATATATATATATATATATATATATATATATATATATATATATATATATATATATATATATATATATATAGGTATATATATATATATATATATATATATATAGGTATATATATATATATATATATAGGTATATATATATATATATATATAGGTATATATATATATATATATATATATATATATATATATATATATATATATAGGTATATATATATATATATATATAGGTATATATATATATATATATAGGTATATATATATATAGGTATATATATATATATATATATATATATATATATATATATATATATAGGTATATATATATATATAGGTATATATATATATATATATATATATATATATATATATATATATATATATATATAGATTCACTGATAATGAATTGTCTTGGCTATTTTGTCCTCATTTGTTCTCTTGCAGTGATGAAGATGACAAAAGCTCCCCTTTGTTTCCCTTTTCTGGATCGTAGTGTCCAGAATTTTGCCGGAGATCCAGGTCAAAGTTTGATATTTTGTAAAACCTGTTGGGAACTTCTCCTGTCCTTTTTGGTCAAACGCCATGACCATTTATCGTGTATTTATATGCATTTTTACTGAAAATGGACCTATCTCACAATGAGGAAGAAAAAATTCCTGGATCCAGATGGTGATCCGGATCACTCCCAAAATTGAAAGGAATCTACGTTTGACAAAGACTCATTCTGATAAATAAAGAAAGAAAGAAATTCATCACATAGTTTTTGCAGAAAGTTGCAAACTAACAAGCAGATAAACACACATAAACGTTAGCAGAAACATAACCTACTTGGCAAAGGTTATAAACAAAAACATGTTCTAAAATTGATCAAGCAAAGCCTTCAGACTTCACAGACAAAAAAAAATTTTTTTTTTTTTTTGCCCCATTTTTTTTTTAGGTTAGGTATTAAAGGGTTAAATCACACAATTTTCTGGCTTCATGTTTTTATTTCTGCTTTGAGCCTTGCAGGTATGAAACACCTGCACCTACAGTTTATCCTTATGGTAGCCTCTGTGAAGTCTCCTGAGAGTAATTGCTTAAGACCTCGTGTTACCTTTAAGGCTACATTCATAGAGCAAAACATGCCCCAGCTGTCACTTCTGCAGCAGATTTTCGTCAACATCATGGTCAAATCTCTTTTACAAAATGAAAGACACACTACGTTCCTCTATGTGTAATCACTGCATTTTGATTTGATGAAACTTTGAGATATTTATAGGAGCAGAGCGCCTTGTGATGTTAAAATGGATGCAGTGTCTATGCAGTCAAGAAGGGACACTGCGGGACAGATTCTACTATTAGCAACTGCTGATGATGGCTGTTATATAATTCACAAAACAAGCAACTAATCGTTTCGTTACAGCGTCAAAAGTCAGTCCAAATGTTGAAAGGGACTTATTCATTTGCCGATTATGCGGCAAGAACTTTTCAATTTCAGGATTTACACACACCAATGCGCAGAAGAAGGACCAACAATGGGGGTTTGTATCTGTTCAAAACATTTAGATGACACATTCTCAACTCGCAACACCCACAAGGACTCAAACATTTTCCTGCAGAGAGAGGAAGAAAAGAAAACACAACCCAAAAGTTAAAAATTGAGCCCTGCAAGCCCCCAGTGGAAGAGCTGGAATCACACAACCACCAAGCAAAACAAGTAATTCATCACCCAGTCAAGTGTCCCCTGCTATAACTAGCTCTGCTGATGGTGCGCTGGTTCGAAAACACACACACACACACACACACACACATAAAAACTTGGTGAAAGAGGCCAGCAGTGGTCCACCCGGCCACACTGGCTGCCCACTCACACCTCCTCCACAGGTGTGTGTATACTGTGTGTGGTGAGTCATTCTCTCCCACATAGCCAATCCCTCTAGCAGTGGATGTGGAGATCCCATCAGCCCTCACACACTACCTGCTCCCCCTCCTTTCACTCCCACCACTGACTCAGATTCTTGGTTGCTTCCTGCACTCCGATTTTCAAACAAGCGTGCAGCATTTGGAGGCAACAGATGGCCGTTTTATGAACATTATGATCAGAGAGCGACAACATTAGGGCATGGCGTTAATCGTGCAGCCTTTGTTTTCCACATCTAGTAGACAGACGAAACCAGGAGCTTGCAGACGTTCAGATCTGCTGCGGCTGAAACCGATGCTATAATGTGCAGTTAAGTATTTTAATCCGTTGCATAATCAAGAATGATGATTTCATTCTGCAGCCACGCATTATGTACATGATACGTCTCTGTGGTAAGAAAATTATTTCACTTTTCAAATGATGCAGAAGGTTTGTAATCAG
>NC_136617.1:11875347-11912847 GCF_933228915.1 Telmatherina bonti | reverse complement strand
AAAACAATGCCTGGCAGCCAATAAGTCAAAAACCAATATTTAACAGCGTAGTCGTATAAATAACATGAAACTGGGATATTTTTACTTAAGGTTATCAATCTGTCAGAATTTCATACCGGCACATGACTTGACTCCAGTAAGAGATACAAGTCTAAACATCTCCAGAGAGGGAGCATATGAAGTCAGTGCAATCTTCTTTTCACTTTTTGTTAAAACATTTTCCAGTTCTTTACGTTCTTTAAAGGCAACGCTGAATTTCTTGTTCATACGTATTTTTGCGACTCTATCATTTCTTTCATCCTGCTTCTGAACTGAAACTGAACTGAAATGAATTTTTTAAGAAATTTAAAGTGAGCAGTTCCTTTTCTCTTCTGGCACCCTGACATCCACGGCAGATCTGGATCGGTGTCTCCTCCTGGACTTTGTTCTGCTTTGACTTTGATTTGATTTTTTGTGTTGCCTTTCTTTGATCCTGACATGTGCACAGGAATCACTTCTAGCCAGGAAACATTCCAGCAAAATGGAAATAAATGCAGTAAATTACTGAAACTCATTGGATACTAATGATTAAATTAAATGTGTGCAAACAAAAATTTAAATATGATATATAAGGGCTTAAAAAGATGATGTACAATTCTTATAATCTTGAAAATAAATATTTTATCCTCCAACACCAACTGAACTCCCTCAGAGTGTATACTTTAATTAAGCAGTCTTCAGGAATAGCTCTCCACGCTTCTCGAAGTTAATTTCAAAGCTCTTTTTTCATACTGGCTGCCATTTAGTTGGTTTTCTATGTAGACCAGAGCCACCAAATCTGGACATCTTTAGTGTGCACTGCAGGTTTTCAGCATATTCCTGTTCCAACACTACTGACTCAAATTAACTTGAAGAGCTCCATTAATGAGTCACTGTGAAGATCTTCACTTCATCGGATGCTGGACCTAAATAATTCCAGTCAGGTGTGTTGGACCAGGAACACGTAAATAATATGCAGGGAGCTGCCCGCAGATGTCCGGACACATCCCTGTCTGGACAGCTGCCCGCAGATGTCCAGACAGATCCCTGTCTGGACTTGATTCATCTCTAAGGTCCTTTTTCAGGTCTTTCTTTGGACCCCACCACCCCCACCTCCCTTCTTAAAAACATCTCTTTGAGATACTGTTCCTCTTGTAGTTTTCACATACTCTTTAAGGACAAACTGCATGACATACTGAGAAAGGCCATTTTTTTCAGCTACAAGCTTTTTGGTAATTACCTTGTTGGTGTAAACATATCATTTCATCCCTGTGAAACTGCATTAACGTTGGCATTTTTCATAAATTCAACTAAAAAAATTTAAACAAATGATTGTCTTTGGGTCAGGACTAAAAGTGGCTCTTTCCAAAGTTGTCATGTGTGATGCAACACTGGTTCATCAACCCTAACCCTTCCATGTTTGAAATAATGTCACGGCTTAACTCTGAGATTCGAATTATTCAGACACGCCACTTTCTTTTGTCCGTCACTCGTCCAACTTCCTTTATTTTGATGAACGACACATGGCGCACCAAGCTGAGATATGCCAAGTTTTCAGCTTGTAGATATTTGAGAATCACCTTGCTGGTACAAAAATACCATTTTACTTCTGTCACACTGTTTTGGCTGTTTCCATTGCAACTAAAAATGAAAACAAATTACAAATTCTTTGAGACAACCTGCTTCCAACAAATTACACAAGGAAGCAGCCTAAAATTGGCTTATTACTTCATTTATGTGTTATCTGTTATCTGTTATGAGTACACAAAGCACTAATTTATCCCTTCAGTTAGGTACCCTATGTCTCCTTTATCTGATTTAAACCCTAGCTGACTATGTTTAAAATTAGGGCTGCCACTAGATCTATCCGATTAGCCAACAAATCGGAAAATAGCATAAAACAGATCTCTGCTTTCAACATTTAGTCTCCATGCGGCTTATTTTGTAGCTCAAATGATTCAAAATCTAACAAACACATTATTTCTTGTGATTTTAAATAGAAAAAGCCAAATCCTGACATGGTAAAAGATTAAATATTTGGACATGACTAGAAAGATTACAAGAGATTTTCTCAGAATGATTTGCATTACCTGACTTTGTGTGTGAGATACAGTCAATGCAAGCAAACATCTGAGCCTCTTTCATACAGTTTAACACACATGCTTCCAGGAAAGGAAAAAAAAAGGGGTAATGAATGTCTGAGTCTGGCAAAGGATTTAAAAGCGTCTAGAAATTACTTGAAGGAAATGACTCCACTGTAAAAGGAAATCATGTGCAAGAGTCATAGACTTCTAATGATGGCCAGTTTGTTCCAGAAAGGAAAAAAAGCCCTAAATTTCATCACAGGGTCTTTGGGGAGCTCTTGCAACTGCTGGTGTCAAAGTGCTGCATCTACAATTAGAACGAGATTGCATTAATTTGGCCTGCAAGGGAGACGTGCCAGGAAAAGGCATTCGTTGTCCAAAGAGAAGCATAGCTTCAGCTGGTTAATGATACAGTGAGCTGCACATACAAGAGGACCAAGGGAAAATAAATCAAATAAAATCCATAACTAAATGAAGAAAAAGCAGATGTCAGAGGCTAACAGGTGTGTATTGCCAAGAATCTGGTAATATCATATGTGTCGCAATACGGGGTAACAATACGATAAAATGCCATATTTTAAGTAAGACCATGTGTTGCCATTTTCCTTTACCAGAATTTAATGGTTGAAAACAAAATTGTATTTAAATTATGAATAAAGAAAATAAAACTGCCTTTATCAAAGAAGGATCTCCAATATTTCTACAAAAGTCTTCTTCAAGAAAAAAAAAACAAAAACCAAGTAAAGTTTAGGTGCAACACAAAAACAAACCACTACTGCTAATGTTCGGATACCGATACACTGTTTTCAAATACAGAAATGGTGTCACATTAAATATCATCCTCTTTCTGTATATCGATATTCTCAATCACCCATAGACGGGAATGCACAACGGAGCGGGGGAAAAAAATTAAGCATCAGATTTCAAGTTCATTCTCCAGTTAAATTAGTGCAGTGGCTGAATTTTACCCCATAAGATGACTTTTGAGAAAAATATACATTAAAACAGTTTATGTAAAGCAAGCTAATTGCATGTAGATTAGAGCGGGGATATAAAACAATATCAAAGTTTGATTGACAGTAATTGTGTGTCTTAGTAATGGGCATTATGCATTATCAGCTGATGAGCCTAACGACTCACCTTCAGCACAACAGGGAGAATAAACAATGTCTACTAGGCTGGAAATCACCAGTTTGATCATGATACAATATATCGATATAATGGCCGGCAATTTGATATTTGCAAATATCTCAAATTTAGTCAGAATCCGATTTCGATTTGATTCCATTTAGGATTTAACAGTTGATATGAAATAATATCACAGGTAATTGTTACAAACAGAACATCATCGAGCATTTTAAAGTAATTCACTTCAACTTAAAGAAGAACTTTAACAATGTTTACATTTCAAATCGATGACTTTGGCAATTTGACCACATTATCGATATATTATTGTAGATAGATGTATTGTTACAGCCCCAATGGCTTCATTCACTCTGGCAAAAGTGAGCATTTCTGACTATATATGTGGTCCTAAAATGGATATGTACATGATGTTATTCAAAGGGACTACAGTCTAAACAGTCATGTCGCATTTGAAGTGAGGCAGATGTCACAGGATGGCACACGGCAAAGTATAAAAATACATTCAACAGTATAACACACACTGCCCAAAAAAGTTAAGGAAGTTTAGCTTTGAGATGGAATATGCAGAACATGTAAAATGTTGAGGTTACACTGATATTTTATCATCAATAGATGGCATTTAAGTAGAACCATGTAATTGTAATTACTTAATTTCAGACAGTGCAGTGAGGATACTTCAACATAGAAAGGTCAACGTCTCAGCGACTTGTCATGTGGTAGATGTCGCCTATATGTGAACAGAATGGCAACGTACAAGCTGTAACTGAATCAAAAGACTTTGGAAATTGTCTTTGCAAGTTAACTCTATCAAAAAACAGTTATGTTTTGTATTCAGTACTTAAACATTTAAAAGCTGTACAATTACTTTCAAAACTGTAGACAAACACAAATTAAGTTCACCTGTAAAGTTTAAAGTGCATTTTGGGTTCATTCAGGTATCATTCAGCCAGCCAGATATCCCTAACTTCTTGTAAGTAACGTCATTTTGCCATAAAATTAAAATTAAAATTCATGTACACGCTGACCTGAGTAGCATCTATATTCATCTCCATGAACATGTCGTGCTGTGTGGGCCCTCAGGTCTTCCGTGCATGGCGGTCACTTCAGGGATGTGGACTGTTCATTAAGGAGTCTGATGCAGGTGGCATTTAAATTTGTAATGTGAAAAAACATGCAAAGAAAAAAAAAGAAGAAAAAAAAAAGAAAAGAAAACCCAGAATTGAGCATGAAATCCCACAGTGTGAGTGTATCTGTGTAAACACTGCTTACAATGCATGCCCTCTTCTTAGCACTGTAAAATGACGACAGGGAATATAACTTTTTGTTGTTTCTTTTTTTTGCAGCTCCAATACATGTATGAGGGCATCACATGCTTGAAAGTGGAAATAATTTTTTATTTAGTAAGTTTCTAATGTTTTTAATATAAAAAAAAAAATAGCAGCATCTTACTTTTTGAACAAATACTGACTGGATTCCAATGAATTAGCTCCATTTGACTGGTCGGTAAAGTGTCCTGAGACGATGGTGTGAACAGATGTTATACAAATAACATTTAAATGAATTAAGTTGATAAAAGTCAAAGTCAAACTTGACTTATCTTGTGGTAGAGTTGTGTTCAACAGGTTTATTCAGTCCATCTTCAGCGAGTATTTCATGTCTGGTTGAGTTATACTTATGCTACCTCAGCATGTTAGTTGCAATATTTCACTTTTTTCTTCTCAATGAAGCATTTAGTGAAAAGTAAAGCTTCCTGTTCTTGCTGCAGGCAAAGAAAAGAAAAAGCTTGAGCTTTTTAGAGTTGCAATGTACATCAGTGTTTAGAACGACACCGTACGAACGTCACCGAGTGAGAGGCAGATGGTGTTCCTCATTGGCTTCTGCCTGTTAAAAAGGACTTTCTCCCCTACACTGTCGCCCACCACTCGTCACATCGTCTTGATGGTGGGATTAATTCAAGAAGATTCAATACAATCTACTGTTTTCCTCAGGAAGGTAATGTCTGTTTTGACCTGGCAATGTACAGACATATTCAATATAAAATAAACAATGAATTTGATAAATTGGATTAAAAGTAGGCTGAAAGAAATTTGACAGATCTTTTAGGTTTCCTTGAGATGGCTTCAATCAGGAATTGGGATGATCGGAATAAAACTGGACTGAGCTGAAATTTAGACAAGAAATCCCAACTACTGGGACCGTTTGACAGCAGCATTGCAGGAAAGCTGTTACTGCTCTGTAATGGTTTTCTTCTCCATCAAAGTGCTTTCGCTTCTGTTCGTTCTGATTTGCTTCATCAAGATGGTTTGAGAGCAGCTTTAAACTGTAACCAGAAAAGCACTTGAAGAGCAGACCTCCGTCAAGCAGTTTACTTACACCGACATTGTAGTTTCCACCCAATGTTGTGTCTTACATCCATTTTATATGGATACACTTTTAGATGCCTTCATTTATTGAGAATGAATCAACAATATCTCGGCTATATTGGGGTGATTTTATATGTTTATTTCTTAATTTCCCCAAAAATCAAAAATCTATTTTATCTTGTTCTGGATCATAGTATCCAGAATTTTGCTGGATCCAGGTCTAACTTTGATATCTTGTAAAACCTGTTGGGAACCTCCCCTGGATATTAAGGTTGGCCATGACCCAATGTAAAAAAAAAAATACATAAATAAAAATGCACCCAGTAGTTTTTGTGTGAAGTTGCTAAAAACAAACATAAAAACAAAATATTCTTGACACGGGTAATTATTACATTTTTTGTATTCCAAAAGACGTGCATGCAGAAATCTACTTCTGACCCAAGAACCTTGCAGACCAGACCTGACCGGACCAAACAAGAACAGACCAGATCAGACCAAACAAGATCAAACATGACCAGACTAGATCAGACCAGACCAAAAAAGACCAGAACAGACAAAACAACACCAAAACAAGAAAAGAACAGACCAGATCAGATCAGACCAGACCAGACCAGACCAGACCACAAACTACCAGAGCAGACAATACAACACCAAACAAGAACAGATCAGGCCAAACGTGACCAGACAAGACCAGACCAGACGAGATTAAATAAGATTGAACCCAACAATGGGGAAATTTGTGTGTTACTTAGAAAACTAGATTGAGAAAAATACAAAATACAGATTTTAAATCCAATAAAATACACATCTGTATATTCATGCACATATACATGCATACAAATACACAAAAATGTCTACACACATATTAAGTGCATTCTGTGTGTGTGTGTGTGTGTGTGTGTGTGTGTGTGTGTGTGTGTGTGTGTGTGTGTGTGTGTGTGTGTGTGTGTGTGTGTGAAGTGGTACGAGTACGAGTTACTCATAACATTATTAGACAGCTGTTTGTACTTCACTGTAGATGTGTGTACTATGATTTAATGTTGTAATGTGAATTTCCACAGAGGATAACTGAAGTCTTAGCTGTACCTTTACTAAATATGAAGTCAGTTTCTTATAAAATGATATTTCAAGAAATTTGTTACTGTAGTATCAGTTCTAGTATTTTCTCCACAGTAGTAAAACCATCTTCATCACTAGAAAAATCCTGGGGTATCAAAGAGGATCAAATGTTTGGCTATAAAGATCACTTCCTTCTAAACACAATTTAAGCAAACTTCCCCAACATTCAGCCTTAACAAGGCACACAGCTTTGAGCATTCAGAAAAAAAAGATGCTCTCCATTGCCTCACATGAGCGATGGAGTCATAAACCGAGACTCAGATGGTGCAGGTGCTTCGCCCAAAGTAACGTCTGTCATTGTTACTCGCTGAGTCTCTGTTTACAAGTGCTTTTGAGGAACTGAAAGCCTCTTCTGAATCACAAGTGCAACATATTCATCAGCTGGAGAATGCACTTTTACACTACAGCGATGCAATCATCTCCCCGGAGACTTTCATCAAAGGCAGCTGTGTATTTTAACACTGTCATTATATTCCCGAGAAAAATTAATCTCGAGTTGTTCACGCAGATAAAATGGCAGGTTTGGGACATAAAATGAAAATGCAAAGGCATATTCCACTGCAGCTCCAAGAGGAGGCACAGCTGACAAAATTTCACATAGCTGCAGCATCAACAGCTCTGCAAAGTCATTTAACTTGTTTGTCCTTGGCTTGAGAAACACAAAAAAAGTGGCTCCCGGTGCTCCCTCCCATGGGGCTGCCATTAAATAAACACAACCAGACTCCTGCAGGCAAATGCCGAGTACTAAAATGTCATTTACTCACTTTTCAAGCAAAGTTCAGCAACCTGTAAAATGAAAAAAATGTCACCTCTGAAAGCAGCCGCTACCGGTCAGACTTTCCACTTTTCCACTTCAGTGGTTAAAACAGGGTGAGTTTAGCTTTCCAAAAAAAAATTTTTTCTTTAAATCTCTGAAGATAAAGATTTGAAGATCAAGCTGAAAAATCAAAGAAGAAAAAACATTTTATTAAATTATCCAGCAAAACTATCAACAAGTAAAGCAGACGTAACTAACAACGATGCTCTGAAAAAATGCATGTCTTTCTATGCAGGTATGTTTTATAACTTGTGTTCTTGCATCCCATTATTATTCTACTTTACATGTCCTGTACTCCTGCAACCATTTATTTGTTTTTTGTGAATACTGTGAGCTTACAGCTTACACAATCTTTCCTTTCACACGTTAATTCTATACCTTTCTCTCTTCACTTCTCTTCCCCTGCCAGATTCAGCATTGTCACATCAGAACTGATGACTACAGTAAAAATAATATTTAAATATTTAAATAATATTTAAAATATTTCAAAATATCAAGGACAGCAACATATCTGACATGTCCCCTTAGCAAAGCAAATCTGTCAGGCAGAATATGGCACACAGACTGCCGTTCTGCATGTTATGATGCTGGAAAGGACAGGGTTAAAAATATCTTAAAATGTATCTTTTTTTTTTCTTTTTTTTTTTAATCAATACAAAAGAAAAAAACTTCCCCACTGAAACTATGAATTTATATTATCTGTCAGGTCCCTAAAGTAGTGGTTCTCACTTTTTTTTTTCAATATTGTACTCACTGCGGAATCATTTTTTCAGCTATGTGCCCTCTAAACCAGAGCGTCCATCTACCTTTAACTTCGGGGTTTACAAACAATGCAATCTGATTTCAAATGGGAAATTCATCATTTCAACCTTTGTTTTCATGCAAAAAACTATTCATACAGGTAAATTGTCATCTTTCTGTTCAGTGAACTATTCTTTAAAAAAAACATGATGAACCTGAAAGTTAAAGACAGAATTACATGTTTACATTTATTTATTCTTTGCTTATATTTTTTTATATTTAATATATTCATATAAACTTGTAAAAATAAATTGTTCTTTTTAAATTTAAAAATATAAAATTATAATATTAAATATAAATATAAAATAAATATAACATTTTAAATTTTATTAATTTTTATTCAAATCTGATCAATTAATAGATATCAATTTTTATTAACATTTAACATTATATACATTTCTATTTGTATTGATTTCCACTTATTTGTTACAGTCTGGTTTACTTTATTTTTTACATATTGAATTTACATATACACATTTTTATACATTTGCCCATTAAAACCTATAAACCATAAAGGATCTACAAATTAAAAAAAAACATTTATTTACAAGTATCTACATCTGAAAGGTATAGTATTTCACATTATGATTAGTATACTTTTTTAATACCTAGAAGTTATTTTAAAGTTATTTTAATTAGAAATCCCTGTATATTTCAATGTGTGTATAGTAATCTTGACTCACTTTATAATACAAATTGAAATCAGACCACCACCACCAGCCCAAATCTAACATCTGCACTGCTGATCCAGCCATCAGCTGTTGGTAAAATAATCTTTTCACAGTTTTTTTTTTTTTTTTGTTGTTGGTTTTTTTTTGTTTTGCTTTTTCAAATTAAGAAGAAAAACATGTCTATTCTGACAGAAGGCAAAGCTGTGACTTCAAGATCATTAAATTACTTATTCTCTGATACTTTAGTCATGGAAAATAATTATTTCTTACAAAAATGAAACAAACAAAAAGAGAAATTGAAAAACTAAAAAATACACTTTACTAAATTAAGAATTCAAGACTTGTTCAATTTAACGATGTGAAAAATTATTCAAATTGTTCGAATAAAAAGAGAAGAAAAAGACAGAAACCTTACAAATCAGTCAAAGTTAGTAAGTCTTGCTGCACCTGTGCAGCCAAGGTAAGAACAGGTGTGCAACTTGCCACCTGGTTTGTTTATGAAAACAAGGACAAAGAAAGTGAATGTGCTCTGAAAGTTATTAAACCTTCTCTAAATGGACAAACACTGAGAAGTGGGCGTATTTTAGTTGTTTCACAACTGCTGAGGTCTACAAATCTACAGCAAATAAATTCAGCTCACTTCATCTCAGAACTTCAGGACGCTGGAAAATGTCACATTTAGTCAGATTTGCCAAGAACCTGTCAGGTATGTTCGCTGAAGCTTTCTGCTTTTCTACTATATTGTTCAGTTGCTGCATTGCATGTCTGCAGATTGATGCATTCAATGGCATGTATGTTTTAGTCACTCAAACCTGCCAGCTGAATTGGCTGTAAAAGTGTTCCAATAGGAAAAACACACCAGAGTTTTGCATGAGGCACAAGAGATATAAAACAGGTTGCTGAACTTGCTGTGCATTAAATTAACGTCTTCTTGTGTATTAACAATGCAAATTCAAATAAGTGAAAAAAAAAAAGCTTGTATTCAAAAGAAAACTTTATATAAAAGAAAAACAAAAACCAGCACCTGCGCCAGGTGTCAGGTGTGGCGGAGGTGCTGAAGCTACAAATGATATGTAAAATATTTAAATCTGGTTATTTGAAAAAGTACCAAAAGAAGCATGTTAAAACCCAGCTCGCATGAAATTTGTTCTGGGATATGGACTGGGATTTAACAATAGTTGGACTGTGACCGATGAAGCTCCCGAACAAAACACCAAAAAAATAGTGTAAAAATTTGGCACTTACTGCACTTCCTTTAAGAGAAGGTGCTTTACTGGAGGGGGCAGGGCTCTTCCTGAAGTGTGACCTCCTCCAAAAACCGTCAGTCCTTCCCGATTTTCCCTCTCTCCTTCAGTCTGCCGTCTCCTCCCTGCAACGCTCCTCAGGCCAGCGGCACTCTGGGTAATCTCCTGCCAGATTAAGAAAAAAAAAAAGATGTCAGTGAAGGTGTCTGTGTCAAATAAAGCTGATAATTAAATAAAAACCAAAGATCTTGCTGTATATTAAAATGTGAATATGAAAAGAATATATAAAGGAGGTGCTGATGGTGTGTGTGTGTGTGTGTGTGTGTGTGTGTGTGTGTGTCTGGGTGTGGGTGTGACAACAGGTAGGTGTGTGTGATGGCATCACAGTATGTGTGAATGAATGGTGGAGTAATTTGAACTCAGTATGGGCATTCAAAAGTCTTTTACAACTTGACAACAAAAAAGCTGTAGTTACCATGGCAACATGTGCCAAAACAAGAGAAGCAAGAAAGTGAGAAAGAGAGAGTGCGAAAGAAACCCTGTGGCAGCGGGACTCCCAGAGATGCAAACAGCAACTCCACTTTCCAGCTATGATCTCATTGGCTAGTGGACAACAACACCCGCCGCTCTGCATCCCAAAGTTTCCCGATTTTTAACACAAACTCATTTCAAAGTCACCGCTAATGTCAGCACTGATTTATAACGCACATAAAAAAAAATAATAATAAAAAAAAAACTGTTGAATAAAGGGTCAATTCTTGGTTTAAAACTTTTCAATACCTGCTAATTTCTACCTGCGTCAGTGAACAGCTGATAAAAGAAAAACACCAGCAATCTTTTGGTCTCGATCAAAACCACCAGCAGACTGGGACCATACTGCTTAGAAAACACAAATAAATGGGAAATTAGTGACACGCACAATGCAAAACCTCATGGAGACCTGCTGATAGCACGAGGCAAGAAGAGGTGTTTCATTGTTTTGTGTATTAGACTGCACAACATGAATACGCACAACAAAGAACAGGCAACACAAAACTTACACAGCATGTACTTTTTTTCTTAAATAATAATAATGAAGTTAATTTCTATAGTGCTTTGAAAGGCACACAAAGCACTTGACAGCGAATCCATTTTTTCCATTCAGGCCACATTTATACTTGATGGTAAGCTACATGTGTAGCCCAGTTCACTATGTTGCAAACAGCCAATCTCGCCAACATGTCCAACCACCAACAAATATATATGCATATATGTATTTATATATTACATTTCCATGTAGTGAAGATAATCAGAAATTTGCAAACACAATGGAGGACGCCAGGATATAGGCAATGTAGGATTAAAAATATAAATGCACCTGTCAACATTGGTTTCTATTACTTCTAGAATTGCGAAAAACCTAAATATCGCTGAAAAGTTTTTATGCTCTCATAGTTGGCTTTTCAGACATCTTGATATAAAAGCATATTGGAAAGGTGTAATGAAAATATTTTTTTTTTGCATTTATTTGACCGCCCTTGTGACATACGGGGTCATGTGATCAGTTCTTTTCCGGAAATGGTGGCGCAGTACGAAAAAAAACAACAGCAAATTTCAGAGTTTTACAATGAATTAGAAGAGAAAATGAGGGAGAAAGGCTTTGAAAAGCTGTGGCAAATTGGCTAAACACAGTTCACTGGAAACACCTGCAAATCGCAAATGTTTGTCGAAATTTACAAATATTGTTTTAATTAAAGGAAAAACTGTAATGGAAACGCAGCTATAGTGCCAAAGTACCTTAAATTTCTTCCAGAAAAAGTAAAATACTATTAATATTTGCTCTTTGTCTGCATCACAAAAGACAGTAACATTATGCTTCAGAAAGGTAAATCTGTTTTTCACCATAACAAGACCCAGTGCATTGAAACAGCAAGGATCCATGAAAATATTAAATCTGCCTTAGACTTTTTTTTTTTTCCCTTTCATTGCAGTTCAGTGTGTTGCAAATCAAACAGGATGTAATAAGACACCCAGCAGTGCAACATGGCAAGTTTAGAAAGTTTTTATCTTTATGCAAAATTTCCATGAACGCAGATTGGCAGCCAAGGGTTCTCCTAAGCCTAATATAACAAATAATGGCAGGAGCAGGACCTGCTGGAGCATGGATACAGCACTGCAGTGTCAATCAGCCTTGCCAGCTTGTGCGTGATTGCTGTATTCTGAGCTTTCGAGAAGCCATTCCGCACCAGCAGGAAATGAACCACTTTTTCATTTGTCATTAGTGGTCAATCACTTTTAAATCCACATGAATGTAAATGGCGTAAGAGAGAAGGAAAGCTGGAGAGTCGACAACAATCGAACGAACAAGGAGAAAAATAGTTATTTCAACAAACGTGTTATGTTGATCAAACATGGAGGCCTGACGTGTCAAGTCCATCTCTTATCAAAGCTTCGTATCGTCACTTAGCGCCGATGATTTCAATCTGATTAATTGCTTCTCTAAGGCTGTTTGTATTATTATCTTATAAACTGCTCTTACACACTTGACTTTGTTTTTCATTGTGGTGTGATTGTGAGTTTTCGTCTAATTGCCCGCAGCTGTGTGAGCGTTAAAGCAAGTGGCACCTTTGTATTCACACGCCTTGCATTATTATAGTGCCAAGTTCAGGGTCACATTGACATTTTTTTTTTTATTCAGAGTTCTCAAATTTTCGAACTTCAACATGAAACACAAAGGTCCTTTGGGGAACGGAGCAGTCATCTCGTGATACAATCTATGTTCAGCAGTTTTTGTGCTCAAACAAACTATTACTCCCCTTTGAAAGAAAAGACAGAAGGTAATATCAGATTTCTGACTTTATTGGTTCTGGTGCAAAAACAAAACAATGTGAGATGAATTTCAGTTTGGATTTTAGTAGAGTGAAAACGTAGAATAGGAGAATGGAGAGTTTCTGCAAGGTTGGACATTTATCACATATTATGGACTCTCTTAAGAAACACTTGTAGTTAGAGTGAAGCTTCAATGTAATCTTTTGTGGATCTTATAAAACGAATACAGAACTTAAATAAGAGATAGATAGATAGATAGACAGATAGACAGATAGATAGATAGATAGATAGATAGATAGATAGATAGATATATAGTCCTAAGTGAGCAGGAATGCAGTTTCACAGTTCTGTAGAAGCCATCAAAAAGGCTCCAACACTCCTGGATTTGAGCCTCGAACAGGAAACCTCAAAAGCTCAGTTGTTAAAAAGCGCTCCAGCACGAGACGGAACGGTTTGGTTCCGTCTCATGCTGAACAACGTGTTGGATATTGTGCAGTTTGTGGTTTTTGGTTTAATGTGTGACTAAAACAGGAAAAAAAAATCCATGGTGCATTTAAAGACAGCATTATTCCTGCTTTGTTCTTATTGCCAAGTTGCAAGGTCCAGCGCTGCTCTTTAGGGTTACGTTGGTAAGACTGGAACCCCAGTGACAATGTCCCAAAAAGTGGACACCTTTCCCAGTTTTTGCCTCTTGAGACCTTTGAAGAGGTGCACCTACACAGAGCCTACAGACTAACTAACCTGATGCAGACGCTGCATGAGAATAAACCAGCCGACAGTCTAAAGTCCCTTCGGCGTGTCCTGGGTGTTCTCCGCGACTTGCTATCAGTCGGGTGTGCTTGGAAAACATCACCAAAGAGGAGTCAATGATCTTTGGGAATCCTGACCAGATGCCCAAGCCACCTCCTCTTGGTCTTCTAAATGGTGAGGAGCAGCAGGTGAACTCCAAGACCCCTTCTTGATGGCCCAGTTCCTCGCCCTACCATGTGTAACTCGAGAGCTTCACCTTTCAGCTCAGCTCAGGTCCTAACAGACCGATGCAAAGCTGCATCGCTCTGCTTGTTCAGTTTTAACTAAATGCCACATGTATAGCATCACAATTATTTCAAATCAAATTATAACAGTCAATAATAAAAATCATTTGAGCACTGTAATGAAATCAAAAATATTTCAGGATTTCGTCTATACTTAGCCACACACTTTTTCCTTTCAACTTTCCCCCTACTTTCACAGTACTATTCCCATTCATCATTTCTGCAAAATAAACACTCAATTTTGTTCTTCTAAGTCCCAGAGCTGTCTTGCAGGCACAAAAGGGAATACAACGTATGGAACCTAGTTTACTGCATCTCATCTCTGACCCACCTCCAAGAATTTGACAACAATTAAATTGTAATTGCATTAAAAACTACAATGTGGCATCCTACACGACCACAAACACAGCCTTACTTCACCGTATGTTTAAACCCACTTCTGCAGAAAATTTCTCCAATGTGATCCTGCAATAACTTAATTTCATTTAAATATTTTAGAAGATTATTTAGTTCATCAAGATTTCACAATCTGCTCCCAATTTACTTAATCTCAGTTGAATCTGATTAAAATCAAAAAGGTGTAAGTCCTTAAAAAAGAATTTACTCCATTAAGTCATGATTAAGACCTTTAACCTGCGCTGTGTCGTGTCTTAAGAAGCAATCAGAGGCTTTCTGCGGAAGAGCTGCACTTATTTTTACAATGCAGATTAAAAAGAAAACGGTACAGCTGAACATATTGCAGTTTTATGTTTTCACAGCTGTCCTCATCCTGATCTGTGATCAACATCTGAACCTGTCGAGCTCCTTTAAGAGGGAATCACCAGGAGTGTTTTCCCCAGGATGTGATGAGTCCATGTGGTGTGTGTGAGTGTGTGTGTGTGTTCATCTGTGTGGGTTACCAAGGCTCTGTGCGTGAGTGGATGAGATCATCAGAGGACTGCAGCACAGCAGGGAGAGACACACAGAGAAGGCGTGAGAGAGAACAACAGGTCTTTTCCAGAGAGTCCGGATCCCCCTCAGGACTGACCTCATCCTCCATCCATCACCAACCTGATGCTAACCTGCTCTGCCATGAGACCGAGTCTGTCTTTGTGGTATCCTTTCTGTGCTTCTGTAGCTCAGAGGTGAGCAATGCCACATGCATGGAGATAAAATTAAAAAAAATTAAAAAAAAGCACTGGCAGTCCACACTTTTACATCCATCTGAGGTTTTTAACTGGGAGTGAAAGTTGCTCTAGGGCTGGGCGATATGACGATATATATCGTTTGGATGATAGAAAAGGTCTATTATTTCATATGAGGCTCTACTGATAAGGTGCTTTATTGCAGTATTTTACGTCAAGATGCGCTTTTTGGCATGCACGCTGCAGTATATAAAATGTGGAGAAAGACTGTAGCAGATACGTTTCAGAGCAGGATAATTCATTAAAAGATGACCAGGCAACCAAATCTAATGAGCTTGTTCATAAAAGAGGGGAAATTTCTGTCGCATGGATGCGGTTTGGATATAAAAAGACCAACGTGGAACCGACAACTGACTTGCTCACAGTCCCAACAACGGACTCCGGCACAACTACCGGTAACTCTTTTTAGCACCTGCGCTAGGATTTGGATAAAGAATACAGAATAAAGAATAGAGTCAATGAGCAAATGCCTCAAAAGCAGTGTCAAGTGGTGGCGAAAGCGCTCATAATGAACTCCAAACACAAATGCTGCAACAGGCTTTACCCCGAGAAACGTCATGCGGCCATAGTTCCCGCAGATTGAAGGAGATCATTGCTGCTGTTGCCAAGCACATCTGACAAATAGCTAATGACTGACACAAAATTACACAAACAATTTTATATCATTATGTATATTGTTACAGGGGATATAAAATGAGCTATATCGTCAGATGAGGTTTTGGTCATATCGCCCAGCCCTACGTTGCCCCATTCCTGCTTTTGGGTAACATCGGCTAAATGAACAGGATGTTGAGCAAAAATATCTAATTCATTCATTATCCGAACCACTTAGTCCAATTAAGGGTCGAGGGGAAGCTGAAGCCTATCCCAGCAGTCTTTGGGCTGGAGGCAGGGTACACCTTCGACAGGTTGCCAGTCCATTAGTCGTTTTTTAGATTAGGTGAAGGAACTTACACCAAACACCAGAGATAGAAGCAGGTGGCAACACATCTGCATCTGAACGAGTCGTTTTTATCTTTTATAGGTTTTTCTGCTTTTAATTCACTGGTTTGGCCCACTGGAGATCCGATTGCGCTGAATGTGGCCCTTGAACTAAAATGTAAATTGACACCCCTGGGTGTTTCAGCCCTGTACTGGGCTGAAAAAATGATGCAGCAGGGGTTAAAACGTAAGTCTGAGATCCACTGTGTTATAGAAAGAGCTGTGTATGTCATGGAGTGGGTTTGCAGGACTGTCCACAGTAGAGACCAGTTTGCTCAGAGACCTCCTGCTGTTGTGTCCAATGGTTTTACCAGCTTTGTGGATCAACTTATAGATTCCAACAGAATCTCTGGAACTGATTAACATTCACTTTAAATGTATGTAGCAGCTAAAGAATCAGCAGGAGATGCAACCAGCTCAGTCTTCAGGTAGGAGTTTGGGCTCACTTTGCCTTTTTACAATGCTGGAAGAAGACCCAGCAGGACAGATCCCAACATTCATCATCACTTGTAAGTACCAGGAGGTGAGAAAAGTTGAGGATGATGCTCAACATCACCAAACTTCAGCTAAATTCTGAAAGGGAAGAAAGAAGAAAAGAGATCCTTGATTTCTAGAGTTTCACACAGAGTTGATGACAAAGGTTGAACTGGTATTCTTCTGGAAGAAAAGCTTTCTAATTTTACTCAGTTGTGCTAATTATCCCTTTATGTTAACTTTTTAAATATAAATATCTCCTTAAACTCAGCTGGAGCTCTTAAAGTCTATTATTTTTAATCTTTCTTCGGTTGTTTAACAAATGAATTAAGAACACTTTTCTCATAAGAATTGGTTTTGCCTTTGAATCAAATGGAGACACCGGGAATCAGCATCAAAAGGAATTCAAACATAAGATTCAATAATCGTAGATAAATAATTCATTTACAGAACTTTAACATTTATATCTTTAAAGACAAAATAGAGTCTGATCATCAGGAGGCTTCTTCCTCACACATTTTATCTTCCTCGCTCCTTATTTTGCACAAATCCCAGAGTAACATCCTCTTGTAAAACACTTTTTTTTTATTTATTTACAGCAGCTTTTGACAGATGATGTAATTTTACAGGATTCTGTTTGGAGTTTTTATTTGAGCTGCTGTAACTTATCAGAGTTTAAGCTGTCCGTTTTGTGTTCTGGCAGACATGCTTATTGTCTTGCTCTGCTTTTCCTTTTAAATTATCTCATTTGTCATCATCATTTGCCAGAGCTACATGTTTAGTTCGAGAGCAGCAGCCATCAGAGGCATCTGCGTCCAAAGATGGTTGCGATGGTGCTCCTCACTACATCTGATATGTGCCACACTTCTTTGTTACAGTAAGGACGTGTTATGAATGGACACTCAGAGCTGAGAATGCATTTATCTGCTGTACACCAATAGGAACTAAAATACTGATAAGCTCTGGACAAATTGTGATTAAATATTGCTAAATACTGGTTTTGATTAGTGGTACTGGTATAAATACATATATTTCTATATGCTGGGGGAAAAAAAAGGAAGTATCCTTTATTTACATGTATTCATTTATAGATTATGAAAGAAAATAGGAAATAAAGGCCAAGTTGACCCATCTGATGCCTGTTTATTGTGGATTTGTGGAAGGACAGGGGTAGGATGGGGGTCAGAGTTAACCCACCGCCGATACACATCTGTGCTGGTACGGAAGGTAGGAAAACTGGGAGGACAGGCTCAAGCCAGCACACTGACATGATAAATCTGATGTTACGATGTATGCGACTAACGCACCGTGAGATTTGAAACTGTCAACAAATAGCGCTGAATCCTCCATATTACAACATGACAGGTTTAAATATTCTCTACTATGGTGAGGGGTGTGGTTAGGCAAACAACCAGTCACTTCTAAGGACAATTTAGAGTAATTAACCCAACATACACATTTTTGGACGGAAGGAGGAAGCGGAGGAACCCAGAGAGAAAATGCACACAGAAACTCCACAGCTGAGGCTCAAACCAGTGACCTTCTTGCTGCGAGGCCACAGTGCTAACCAGTACGCCACGGTGCAGCCGTTTTTACATTGTCACATCACGCCTTCTCTGATTTCGCAAATAGGACACGAGTGCGGGAATTCACCAGCTTGTTTGGCCCATTTGTAAGTGGCCAAGGGTGGCTTAAAGACGGGCTCGTCATTGCAGCCATATGGCAGAACCGATGTGTTTCGCCATATGGCCATAAGGAGGTTTTATATTGCTGTCACTTCCAGATGGGTGTAAGGTTTGTGTGTGTGTAAGAGGTTAAAAAGAAAAAAAAAAAACAGCCATGGCTGACCCTATTGTGATCCGACAGCTGCATTGATAGCAAATAATTTGAACAAGACTGATTATAGGTAAAGCAACAATACACCATTATTTACATAAATCATTTCATTTTATTGACTGCAGCATTGGTGGAATGAGAAAGTACATTTAATGAAGCGCTGCTTTGACAAGCTTTATTTGGCCCTTTAGCAAAATGTAACAAAACTTTTTTTTTGGGGGGGGGGGGGGGGGGAATTCACCATTTGTTATCATGTGGAATGTCAAAGTCATCACAGTGTAATGTTCTGTTTCTTGGTTTCTATTAGTGGTATCAGACTGTGTTCAGCAGATTTTTTAATAACGTTTTTACCACAAACTGATGCAACACATGTTGTGTTGGACTCTAAAAGGTTAAAAGCAAAAGCAGAAAAAAGACATTTCATGCTGTGGAACAAGCACCACGATATATTAAAACATTGTCTTGTGCATTTTTGCAGAAATGTCCATCCTTTCTTGGAACATTGTCCCTTGTGGAACATCCCTTTGCCTTAAGACTGCTTGGGAAAGGATTTCCCTAGTTGTGTTCCTCTGTTAGCGCTGTTCTTTATCTTTTGCTCATCTTCAGTACATTTCACATGGTCCTGTAAACATGTGATTGAGGCATGATTCAACGGGTCTCACAAAAGAAGCACACTGTCTGCAGCCATCTTTGTTTACTTTGATTCAACACAGAGAGATTCGTCCAAAACCATCAGCTTCCATCTCATATCCATAACTGGAACATTAAATTCCAAAAAAGCTGTAGAAAGAACCTTTTTTTTCCCCCAGGTGAAATCATGGAGCATCTCGCTTGATATCTTTCAGTTGTTATTTCTCAGATTTCTTCTGCTTAAATATGACAATAAGTCTGTTAAACTGTCGCCATTTGTTTCTTTCATCAATAGCAGAAATTATACCCCGCAGGCAGTCTTTGCTTTCCAAATGCAGAGATATTGAAAATTTATAGTTATTAACATGTGCAATATCCCAAAGTTAATCATAATTGTGCAAAGATGATTTGACTTGTGGTGAAACAAATGGAATGCAGACCTCACCAGTGCACTTCAGGTTAGTAATGTGTATTGATTTGACACTGATGCAATATTCAACAATGCATATCGCACATTTTCGTCATTCCCCGACAGGTTGCTTTACTGTTTTGGTGTTTTCCAGGTAACAAATTTGATGACTCATACTTAACATATAACATTAAACTGAATTATTTATTGAGTACAAACTCTTTCCCTATAAATATGTTTCTCTGTACTATGTGTTGAGGGATCCCTGACTGATGAAACAGCAGTATAGATATTTTAGTCGGCCAAAGGGGGGGGCTGGGTGCAGAAATAAATACATCTCTTTAAATGATGTGACCACCTCTCCAAAGAGGTTGACGCTTCATGTTACACAAGCAGCTCTGATGGTTTGCATCAAAGGAAAATATAGGGAACGTCGGTGTAGCGTCCCAACGGGGGATATATCAAATGTGTGCTTGTGCAATTCTTGTTGACTGTTTCAGAATTAAACCAGGTGTTTTTTGACCCCTCATGCAACATGTTTTTAAACCTGATTGATTTGTACAGATTTTTCGGCCCAACAGTGTTCTTTCCCTGGTATGTTGGATCAAATCTTCTTCAAGCGAGCCACACATCTCCCCAGCTGTATCTGTGCCCTCTCACGTTTATCCCTACTGTACTGTGCGTTGAAGATCTTGCAGTCTGTTTGCATCATATGTGGGACCCCGCTCTCTCTGCTCTCTGTCACTACATGAGATATATTCATATGTAAGTGTCAAAGTCACGGAGACAAATTCCTGCACGTGCCGCTCTTCCCGCAGCTCTGACGCAGGAAGCCTCAGATTAATGCAACAGTGGAGGACGTGGCCTCAATCTATTTTCCTGTCCATACCTCTGCGCCAAAGAGTTGCTTAAAATATATTTAGGCTGCACAGCTCATCTGGATATTTTGCATATCTTAATTAGTGCTTGCAAAAACATGCAAATGAGGCAGTCGGCCCCGATTAATTAGCTTTGTGGGTTTTCTCCTTAAGTGGCGGCGGTGAAGAGGTGTCTAGCTGTCTCCATGTCTCCTTTTTTTTCTTGACCTAACCTGAATTTGATCAATCAGGTCAATTAGAGAGGGGATTCTCGTTCAGAGTAATGGATGGCAGAAAGGATGTGAGAGTGCAGAGCTAATTCATGTGAAACAACGATGTCTGATTGGCTCCTATCTTTTTGAGTTTCTTTTTACAGTTACAACTTGTACTTGTTGCCACTGAATAGCTGAAATTTGGCCATTTCTACAAATCCACATATACACATGAAAATATTTAATGAAAGGATGGAGGTTCTGCTTTGACATATGGATTTGTGCAACTAAGCCAGTTATTTTGTCCTTTCTGTCTGAAATAGCATATCGAAACTAAATGATGTATATATATATATATTCACAACTACAACAGCTGTGTGTATTTTGGATATATGGGAGGTCACCACAGAAGTGTCAGAATTAATGTGTTGCATCAGAGTAAAAACCCATTGACTCTCTAAGGTGAAAACAGATATGGACCTTTTCGTCCATCGTCTGCATCTTTTACGTGCGTAATTTGGTCATTTTTTGGAGTTCTTTTGGACGCATACCCTGACGGAGCAGAGTAGTACCACCAGAAACTGTGTTGCACAGTGTAGCCGGTATGCAACATGTATTAGGAGTAAAAGAAGAAGAAGATGTGATGTATTTAATAGGCACATAGACTACAGCCATCTACTGCAATGCCTCTTTTTATGTCACTTTCTGATATGTACATTATCGTGATCTCTTCCACCACTGTCCTGTTAGCTCTGGTCTGAAATTGGCCTCTGACCTCAGAGCCGATGTAACAGCCATCCCAACGTAAGGGACAGATGAAAATATGAGACACTGGTGTTTACAACGGATGTACGGTATTACGTAAGTACAGGCAATGTTAACGGGCCTTAAATCCAACTGAAATAAATTACAAAATTTAAATGGTTATCTCCTCCTAAAAGAAACCACAACCAAACACAAGAAAAAGTTCAACTGGGAATCAATAAAGCAATGTCTGATGAGCTGCTGGGCAAATACAGAAGCTAAAAAAGAGTTACCCTGAGTAGTTTTACAGATGTTTTAAAGGAGGTCTTTTGAGAGTCACGTCAACAACTGGCACTACAGTTAACCGTCACGGTAAGGAGAATAGAAGGATATTGTCCAATTTAGCCTCAGAAACATGATGATGATCCAGAAAGAAGTGAACCGCAAGAGAGTGTTACGTAGGAAGAGAGAATACTTGACTATAAAACCTCCTTTATCGTCATGGAAACTACCCTGAGTATCAGGATTCATTTCAAATGAAGGTAGAGTCACAGGAGAAAACGACAGCCGAGGGTATTTGTTAGATTTAATAAAACTTTTGACCAGAGAAACATCAAACTTAAGACACGATTTATGATTTTATGGTGGGTTTTTTTGTTTCTACTGTTTGGCTACAAGCTCGCAGAGTTTTTATCCTACGGTGATGAGACTGACATCTTTGTAATCAACAGTCTCTGCTGTCGTATGACACCTTGTTTGTGTACTTTGCTTAAAATGGAGAAATTAGTAGAAGCACTAAAATAAACAATACCTTTCATTCTTTTGATTTTTACATGTCCAAATAACTGGTTGGTCTTGAATCATTTTCTTGTGATGTTAATACTTTTAGTCTTTTATTTGCATTTCTTCACGCCACTTTGTTATGCTATGGTGCTTTCTGGGTTGCATATATCTACCATACGCATCTCATGCTGCCCCTACAGGTAACTCTAGTCCAAAGTTGTTAGACATTTAATATAAAATATATAAGACCTATTTCTATTGTTTACCCTAAAATCACAAAGTAGTGTCTGAATAATCCACAACCTGAATGGATACATCTAGCTCGGTATGTCTGAATGATTGTATTTGCTGACAGATACAATGATGCAGATAAAGTGCGGCTAACAATAATAAATCAATAATAAGTAAATGTGTGTATTATATGCTTTTTACTTTCTGTTCTTCCTCTGTATTTTACCTTGATCAAACCAGTTCACGTCATTCTGAAATGAAGACTCAAAAGCATAAAAGCTTTTATAAAAACCATTGAGGATAAATGATACATTGACGCCAACATACAACAGTATAATTTAGCCTATTGAGCAAGTTTTGTAAGAAATAAATAAATATTTCTTTCAGAAAATGTTAACGGTGTGGGACGATGGTATAAGTGGATTTAACAACTCAGACATGGTTTTAATGCACAACACCATGACAGGCATCAGAGTTTCACATGTAATACACAGTTTCTTGTTATTTAAACCTTACATAGAGATGTAAACGCTAACAAAGCGGCATTCAGCTATCTTTTTCAACAGAGTAATAGATAAGACAACATCCGACTCATAGTTATTGTTTGAAAAGAGACGGAGGAGATACAGGACACAAGATAGATGCTGAATTAGCCTTCGTTAGGGGTGACCCTCAGCAAGGAAATCAGCCAAAGTTCAGTTGTGGGACTTTAATGCATTGAATGTGTCAAATGAGAAGAATAAATGTGTAAAAGATGAGTCTTTATGACTCTAACAGGCAAAGCCCCAAATATAATCAGCTTTTTGTTATAAACAACAATAATAACAATAATTTCAGCCCTGGACATTTGAGCTTTTAACGTGACTTTTACCATATATTCATAAGAGAACTTTTTTTTTTTTTTTTTTAAATTGGCTTATAAATAAATCAACTAACCATTTCAGACAGGGTGAAAGCCATGATTTATTGATGATTAATTCATCAGCTCGTTCATTTCTCATTTAAATGATCATTCTTTTGATTTATGATACATTAAGAATCATACAGATCCTACAGGGTGATGTTTTCATTTGGGAAGGTCGGTTTTACACAACCAGCAGACTAAAATCTTAATTTCTGGAGTTCTTATTAAGTGAACATAATAAATTGTTAAAATGTCAGAAAAGATTCAAAGTTCTGTTTGTGCATGTAAAACACCTGTTTTCCATCTGAACATCAAGGATCAACTCATGCAGAATACATCATTCACGAACATATTGAGACAATTAAAAGGCCGTTACAGACTACACAGTCTGCTCTTTCGGACTTCAAATCATAAGAAAGACCAAGACGGAATAACAAAGAGGCCACAGATTTCATTACTGATTTGGACAGCGGCAAATTCCTAGACAGTTATTGGTGAACAATAGCAGAAACCTTGTGTTTGTGAGGACTCAATATGTTGGGATGACCAGTGCTCGACTGAGCTAATAACAGGATGGGACAAAGAGGCAACGAGCTGAACAAAGACTGGATAAAAAAATAAAAAAAAACCTTCCCCACATGCTGAGAAAAGTAATAAAAACAGACACAACAGCTGTGACTGATCTGGAAACACTGGGTTTGCAGGCACGTGCAGACACACACACTTTCACACACACACACATAAATTTAAAAACATCTAATAACATTTCATTGATTGTATTATGTCTGCTTGTGTGCCAAAGGTTTCCAGTGTAACACATCTACAGCAGAGTAATACAGTCTGACAACGTCAATAACTGTCCGGCTTTAATTCAGGAGTTGCCAGCAACATATCCGGCTGTCCGGACTCTATATTTTCTTTTCTACATTACCACCATAATGACCCAAAGAACAGAGTGATCGTTATAAAAATTAAAGTATAAATGTCCTCTAATGCAGCTTAAAATGTCAGCTTTAAAGCTTGAACTCTAAGTGACCCAAACTGTTTTGTTGGCAAACTGCCATCATTGAAAGTATGCTGAATTTACAGTAGCATTTCCGTTTAGCAGTGAACCCATGAGCCCACAATAAGCACTAAATTATTTCTTAAATTGAAGAAAAATGAATTATCTGGTCATGCACACGCAAGCTCTTAAGGAATAAAGAATGTTTACTTTTTTTTTTTGCTTTTCTAAACGCATTTGTTTCAATTGATCTGACAAAGAAATCGTGGATATTGGCACAGAGTTGAAAAATATGCAAATCAGGGCTGTAAGTTCAGATTTGACTGAAGTATGAGTCAGAGTTAGCATGATTTTTGACAGAAATTGCAGCAATCAGAGGCTAAAAGCTTTAAGAAAAAAATACTAAGGCAAATCAGCTGGTTGAACTACAAGTGGATATATCTGTGGAAACATTTCATTGTGGAATATGCAGCAAATATAACTTAATAAAACAAAAGAAAAAAATCCAAAGCAAAACAAAACTGTATTATTTAACAAATTTAAATACAAGCTTTGTCCATTTCGTGGGTATAATTACTCCCTTCTTGGCTCATCTCTCATTTCCGGCATGATTTGTGCCTATTACTTCGGCCTCTGCTGGAAATTTGCACAACTATAATAAAATGAGTACACCTCTGTAACTACAACCACTATTTCAAGGACTATATACTTTTGGAGCCATATTTCAAATATAAGAGTTGTGAATATCAATGTTATGGCAAGAAGTACAACTGAAACAGATTTCAAACTTGTCTAAAAAAATAAAAAACAAACAAACAAAAATTCCCCAGAATATCAATACACCTTTGGAATGATGCAGTTGCAGATGCCAGCACATGGCTCTTTTACAAGTCCCACTTCTAGTAAAATTCTGACCATTACCTCCTGCAACCACCTCTTGTCTCAATCTCTTCCTCCCATTCCCATAAAATACACATCCAAACCCGCCCGCACCTGCCAACTCATATACAGGCAAACAGAAAATAAGTTTACATGTTTTATTAATTGCCATATATATAAAATAATTCATAAAAACATATAGTTAACAAAAATCTCTTAAGTTTGTATTCATGTTAATGTAAACTGAGCGCAAAAACTATCAGATGTCTAAATATCTGCTGTTATATATAAAAAAAAAAGAAAAAGTAGCAAATCGATTAAACAAATGTGCCACTTTCACAATAAACCTGAAGAGTTAAGAGAGAATATATCTCATTTTCCTGTCTTTTCTTATTTCATATTCTCCAGCCTTGATTTTGACATTGACTTCAAATGCACTCTCCATCAAATAGCAAATTCAGGACCCGCTTTTATTTATTAGCAACCCACTCCCACCCAATTTAACCTTAAAACCATCGGTTCCCATAACATTTCCATTGGATCCTGCAGGATCTACGAGATCTATCAATGTAGGGCTCTGCTTTAAATCTCCATCCAACCATAGTACAATATCTGGACATCATCTTTGCAAAGATGCTTTATTATTTTTAAATGCTGTTTTAACAGTATGACTACTCCATAAACAAATCAATATATTGTTTAATCCCAAGTGGATCGATCACGTTGAGATTCCACTTGCTCAAGTCAGAATGCCTGCATTACTACAACTACTTTTAAGAAACTATAAATTTAAATTGTTGATGTAGCGATCATACCATATTTGAAAAATCTTGGCTTATCAAGCATCTTAAGACTGCTATAGGGTCAGATGACTGCCATTAGATGACTAAATAAACTCCTGACAAGATGTTAAAAAAGCTTTTTTTTTCATGTTTAAACAGCTGGAATGAGAAAAGCATGACAACTTAAAGATAATCAACAGTTCACAGACACTTTCACATTCATGTTTTACAACACTGCGGAAAAATGTTCTAAGAAAGATGGACATTTCTTCAAAAATGCTCAAAAGTAGGATTCATGGAATTAAAAAAAAAAAAAAAAAAAAAAAACACTGCTGATTGATGCTAAGTATAAAGCATGGTGGAGGGAGAATCATGGTTTGGGGCTGCTTTGTTAAATTTAACATTCAACACACATTGATTAGTAGGTCTTTTTCTCAAATATATCCAAGATACTTAAATTGTTGTCTATGATGTTCTCTACTGTTCAATTTTGCACTTGTGTTGATCTCATTCTCATTTATATGTCGCTTTGGAGAAAATTGTCTGCTAAATTACTGTAGAATAGAATAGAATAGAATAGAATAGAATATATGTAAAAATGATCAATGGATAGCACCGGTTAGTAAAAATATGACAAAAAATTACTTGAACATAAACTATACTGCTGAAATAGCTGCATATACTGGGGGGTGGGAGGGGGGTGCTGCTCAATTATTTTATTTCTGGGGCCACAAAGCTAGTTGATTGAAGTGTGTTGACCAATAAAATTACAGCATAAAAACATAATAATAAGCATGATAACCATAATTCCAGAAACTCCAAATGTTTTCATATGATTCAATGCAAAAAATATATTATCAAGATTTTTATATTTAATGAACCATTCTTTTAGAAAACATGAGCAGCCTGAAGTCCATGCAAAAAAAAAAAAAGTTGTATAAGTAAAATATTTGTAATTGTTTAAGAAAGATCAAAAAAAAAAAAAAAAAAAAAAAACCATTCCATTTCAGGTATCTAAAACTGAAAAATATATGTATACGTTTTCACATCTACTGTATGTAGTGACCCCGACCACCTGAACTGACTCATCATACAAAAATGAAAGCTTCAAGAAGTCATCCTCCTGTCTTTATAATGGTTTGTATTTAGAGGTTACCGTATAAAGTCTCACATGGAAAATAATTATGTTTTTCATTTTAATGTGATCTATTTATTTTTTCTTTTTGTTAGGTGACATTGGTATTGAAGGGTGCCAAGAAATAAAATGCATCTATTATTATTATTATTATTATTATTATTATTATTATTATTATTATTATTATTATTATTATTATTATTATTATAGCTGGTTATGTTTTTTATGTGATTTATTTTAGATTTGGCAAATTCATTCTGTGGGCCAGATTGGACCCTCTGGCGAGCCATTTTTTTGGCCCCTGACCTTTAACATATTTACCAGGTTTAACAAATATTCATGACATCTACATATTTTCAATAAAATTTGATTTGATTTTTTTCTTTCGCATTTCAACTGAATATCATGAGGATCAACATGAAAAGATGATTTATCAAATATTTAGAAGAGATAAACCCACCATTCTGCGCCACACCGACTGCAGGGGCCCTTTTGATAATGTCACAGCCATCCCAACATGACTGTATCGTGACCATCAGTTCAGATATGATTTCAAAATGGCACTTTGATCTTCTAACCAAAATGAGAAGCTCGTATGGAAGTAAAACTGGCTACAAAATTTGATACAACACAGCACACATCCCAACAATTTAGCTGTACTTTTAGTTCATATCTATGCTAATGTGAAGATTCAATAGTAAAATGAATTTGTAAACAATTACAATGAATGGGAATCTTGCATTTTACTGATATATGAGTAATTTTACCCAGAAAAGAATACTATTTGGAGATTTCAGACTTCACCAGATATTCATAGGTACAAATCAACAAACAATGAGGGTTCAGTGAGCAAGCTATAAAGAGCCTCCACTTAATGTTCTCCTCCCCGTGTGTAGGAAACCACTTTGGTAAAAATGTATTTGATGCAGGCACATTTTGTCTTCGGATAACAAAGCATGAAAACTCACTGTTCCAAGTTTTCAACACAACTGTACTCCATGTACAACAGACAGGATGCAGACAGTAACCCTGACCCACATCACAAAGATAAAAAAAAAAATAAAAAAAAAACACATTTAACAAATGAATGAGTCGAATAAGTGTTCTGATTTAATACTTAAATAGGCCGCCGACTGAAAGCTTTTAAGCCCCCTTTTAGATTTGTATAAATACAGCATCTAAATACTCAGGAGCTCAGGACATACCGTGCTGTTGGTTGGCATTAATCAGGGGAACTGTGAATGGCGCCAACGTCACTGCCGCGGCAACGCGCACATTCTGCGTTCTTTTAGTGATTAAACTGGCTGTGGCAAGGTTCAAGCTCCAGCTCAGGTTTGCTAATGAGCGAACAAACTGCCTCTAATAGGGCTGTGAATGCATAAACAGTCTAATGTGGATGGTTGAAGTCCGACTGGTGCAATGTGCTGGTGCTGCCCAAGCCTGTTACCAGCCAATTACAGGACCAGCATGGCAGAGCTGAGGACTGGGTGAGGAGGATGAGGAAGAGGGGATGACAGGCGGGAGGGGGGGAAGCTCATCATTACCACTGCACATGCTCAGAGTGGCTCTGCTGAAGGGGGTGTGGTGCTCGTAGAAAGTGTCTGTGTGTGTGTAAAGGAGTAGAAGGAGGGGGGGATAGAAGAAGCATGGGGTGGGTGGATGTTTGACTCCATTCCTCCACGTCTATCCTCAGGGGATCACACATTGTTTGTACTATATTTTTGCACCACATGACTTGCAGATTTTTTTTTCTTTTTAAACATTTTTTCTCCCCACACTCCTTCTCCCGTCTCCCTCCTCCCACTGCGCGAGCGCCGTTCTTGCCAGGCAGGAAAAGCTAAACAGCTGTGGCAGTGCCGAGCAGTTCCCCATTAACCATGGAATTATGCAAGCAGGAAATTCAAATAAGATGCAGATGAGTGGAAGAGCAAGGCTCCAACCAAATACCTTTTCCCTCATCAGAAAAAAAAAAAAAAAGAAAGGAAACCCGATAGGATCCTCCAGACTACAGACCGACTCTACCCTGCAGCCTGGTTCCAAGTCCAGCAACTCCCCAACATTGCAACAGTCGGCTTCCCCTCATTTAAACATGGCATGCATTAGTAAAATAAATAAGATTAATGAACGCCTCCTTTGACAAGATGCCTCTCGGCGCCAAAGGAAGGCAAAGAGTGCGGCTGTTTAAAGACGGAATATGTAATATTTTCACACCATTAATGATCAACACATTAATCTTGAGACATTAATTATCTAAAACACACAAAACCGTCAACAGCAAGACAGTCAGGATCCATCAGTGTGAACTGAAATTTTAATGTTATGATCCATCTGGCCAGTTCTAACAGGAAATCTGCTGAATAACTGGGAAGGCAGTAAATAAAAAGGTGCAAGATGAGGCATAAAGAGATGAGGGAATGTCACTTTAAACGGGAAGGTAATGCAGAGATACACAAGGAATCAAAACAAGAGGGGTGTGTTGACATGAGCCAATGAGCTGGTATGCTGCCAAAACAATGTGATATACTGCGTGTCCTGGCTTCCTGTTCAGCTGGAGTATGAGAATCTCGTTTAATATCACTAAAAGATGAATTACTGACATTGTTTTTGTTCAAGTTCCATTTCGTCTTTGTAGACGGTTGTCAAGTCTTTACTAGATACAATGGTCTTAAAGAAGACATTAGGATTTGCATCTTGTGAGATCTGTTGCAATTAATAACCTTGAGAGCACTTTATTCGCAGTTTACTGCACTTTTATTGGCCACAATCTTGCTATGAATCATGTGCTAAGTTCACCCAAGTTGTTAAAACGCGCACTGCATAACACAACGGCTGCCATAGAAGAGTGACGTCATCGAGGAGTCCGGTTGTAACTCCATAAACTCTGTACTTCGCTCCATTCCTCTTAAGTTCTAGCTGATAACTGGTACTTATATCTCCAATACGTTGCCAATATTTGCATTTTCAACAGCAGCTACATGTGAAGCATTACTGGTGCATTCAGTGACAAATTGGAAAATTAAATTTCTAACTTCCCTCTGGTGAAAATAACCCTTAAAAAAAGAAAAAGTTAAAAAATCAGAAGTCAGACTTCTGTACCAGGACATCTCAAATAAAATTGGAAACCAGTTAAATTTCTTCTGCTAATGATCAGATTTGATGTCACCATTTAAAATGAATGGGCCGGATAAATGTGTCCAAACATTTAACTGCTTTTTATGCAGTACCATCTTAAGGGTCCATTCAAACCAGCCCTTTTAGATTCAAATCCTTGTCCATTTGCTCAGAAAGTCGCTTCGTTTGGGGAACTGCCGAATGAAGTCTGATTCGGTTAAAAGAAACTGACTTGCTTCAAGTGGACCAAATACAGGAGGTGGACTTTAGAGCGAAGTTAATCAGAGGTTCAGTGCAAGGTATTGTAGGTAAACACAGCCAAAATATTCACGTATGCGGGACAATAGTGGGAGAAATGCCTCGCGGACAGACGTGGAAGAGCTTTGTAATAGTTCCGATGGTCTTGTTCACGAGTGAGGGAAGGATGGAGCGTGAGATCGACAGACGGATCGGTGCGGCGTCTGCAGTAATGCGGGCTCTGCGCCGGTCTGTCTAATGAAGAAGGAGCTGAGCCAGAAGGCGAAGCTCTCGATTTATCAGTCGATCTACGTTCCTACCCTCACCTATGGTCATGAGCTGTGGGTCATGACCGAAAGAACGAGATCTCGTATACAGGCGGCCGAAATGAGTTTCCTCCGCAGGGTGGCCGGGCTCTCCCTTAGAGATAGGGTGAGGAGCTCAGTCATCCGGGAGGGGCTCAGAGTAGAGCCGCTGCTCCTTCGCATCGAGAGGAACCAGTTGAGGTGGCTCGGGCATCTGGTCAGGATGCCTCCTGGACGCCTCCCTGGTGAGGTGTTCCAGGCACGTCCCTCTGGGAGGAGACCCCGGGGAAGACCCAGGACACGCTGGAGGGATTATATCTCTCGGCTGGCCTGGGAACGCCTCGGGATCCCCCCCGCAGAGTTGGCAAATGTGGCTGGGGAGAGGGAAGTCTGGGCTTCCCTGCTTAGGCTGCTGCCCCCACGACCCGACCCCGGATAAGCGGCAGAAGATGGATGGATGGATGGATGGAAATGTGACCCAAGACCGCCGGGATCTAGAGCAGCTGTTACGTGGCAGAAACAGAAGTTGTCCTGCATTAACTAAAAGATGAACAAGTGTTTTCTTTGTGGCATGTCCCGTTTTCTCCGTGATGCAGCACCGCATCTGGCAGGGAGGGGACTGCATAATTTATAAGGTCCGATAGTTTGAGTAGAGCAGCATGAACACAAGCTCAGTACGGAAGAACTCCCCAGCTAAACCAAGCCCCCAATGCAAGGTGACTTAACTCTAACCTGTAAATCTGAAAAGCGATCCAGACGTCATATTTACATATATGAGGCCAAAAAAACTGATTTAAATCTCTTTTAAGTCATTAAGTCATCATTGACAAACATGCAATACTATAAAAAAAAAAAAAGTTGGGAATATCCAACAAATAGACATCCATTCTGTAAACTTGTCAAATGTAAATGACTGTATGTCTAACCTTGGACGAGCTGACTTGAACCTTGAATTTCCCCTCGGGGATAAATAAAGTATCTTTGATTGATTTGATTTGATTTGATTTGAATATCCAGCATTTTCTGTCATATTAAAAGAAACCTAAAATCCATTGTTAACTTTATAGGTGAACTTATTTTGACCCCTTCAATGGTTAGGGTTCAATGATAAAAAGAAGTCTCTGAACCATGAATCAACCACTAAATGTTCTGGTTCAATGACAGCTTGTATTTAAACAGTCCTCTTCATAACATTGTTCATATTTTAACATCGTCAGACAAGGATGACACCTAACACATGACAAGTTACTGAGACACTGAATTTTTTATGTTGTGGTACACCCACCACTGCTGTTAGCTTTTGTTTTGATAAGTCGTACAAGTTGAAGGAGTTCTACCCACTAAATGGCCCACATTCCTGATTTAAAGCATCATTTTACATTTTCTGTACATTTAAATGAAAAGTTTAACATCTCCAACGTGTTTTTTTTAAGAATAGTTTATGGTCTTGTGTGAAGAAAAAAATTTTTTTCCATGTAAACCCTAAAGAAACCTTAAAGAAAAGAAGGAACAATTATTATTGTCATGTCTACAGCTGTATTACCTGCATCAACGCTTCAAAGACTCAATCAAAAAGGTGAATATTTTATACCTTTGATAGAACTGCTAGTATGCCGTCCAGTCTAATAATTTTCACAGACGTTGTTGGTTCCAAGAACTTTTGTGGACACTGAAAATGCTATTTTCCACTACGTAAAATTAAAAAGGACCCTTTCCCAGAGCTTCACTGTGAAAAACTGGCCTTACTCTAACCAGGAGAGATATAAGAGTAAAAATAACATTAACCATGTTATTTATCTCCTCATATAAGTGTTAACGCTGCCTAAACGGGTGAAGACAGCAGTTCCTCCACTGCAGAATAAGCCTAAACAAGATCAGACTGGCTCTCCCAATGCTTTGAACCAAAATCAGCATGTTATGATGCCCATAACAAGACGTTAGAACTCAGCTTGATCCATTACTGCCAGTAAATCAGTAAGCAGAGCTAACAAAGAAGAGGACAATCTGTTCTGATCGGATCATTGCAACTCAATTTTTTGATCTTTGTTCCACACATAAAAATGACAAAGCCGATAACCAAGAATAAGCAGAGGAACGGTAGCTACGACCTTTGCTGCCTCCTTTTCCTTCCTGTATTCATCCTATGCAGAAGCTGGTAAGAAGGGCAAGATTTATATGCAAGCACATGCATATCATGCACTGATTTGATGATTGGCTTTTGGGATGACATGACAGAGCTGGAGTACCATTAAATAATTCTGAGAAAAGACAAAAAAAAAAACTAACCAGGGCGGTAAAATAATCTCCCTGATCACAGCCATTGCTGGGGCTTGGACACAGTGTGGCTACGTTTTCCAAAATGGTTTGCATTTGAATTCATGCATGAAAAATTACATGATTAAAGAAAAAGTTAAAAAGTGACAGGAAAATCACTGAAATATTTCCACATCCAAAAGAAAACCTTCACTAGGATTGGAAGATAAGGTTAAGAAATATTATTAAAATATATTGTCATCTTGATCACAGCCTTTTTTGTTAATGTTAGCAATTTCAAAAGTGCACTGATACTGACTAATAATAACTACTTCAAATCTAACATCGCTCTACACATTTTCATATAGACATAGCCATCTTCTGCTCCATTTAATCGTAATGTGGCCCGTTGTTGGGACTTTGGTGACTGCGTGACCCGACATAGCAAACAGAGCAGTACCGCTGGAAACCGAGGGGGCAGTGTTGAGTATAGTTCACATGCGACTAGGGGAAGGAACAAAAACGAAGCTGTGATGCATTTAATAGCTGCACAGACTACTGCGGTCTACTGTGTTGCATTGTTTTGTCTGTTTTTGAGAGTGAACATCGTCATCATGTTCTCCACCTTTCTGTCTGAAACTGATGTCTGAAGTTGAAGGTGAACTCTGGTCTCTGCACTGCACAAACACTAAAATGATGATTTTCAGTTTTTAAGCTTGCACTGCAACAACTGGTGCACCAACTCCTCATTTTCATAATTTCTATGTAATCACTAGCCTGATAATTCGTTTTTGCAAAATTAGTTTCCTGTTTTTAAGGTCAACAACCAATAGTTAAGTCTCCACAATGTATTAATATGTTCTTAATAATTTTTAATGAAACTTAACGGCATTGTTGGCATAGTAGGACCTTTTTTGCCACGTTTAGGACGACAACAGGAGTTCGCTTTCAGACTAAGGGTCCATTCACATCATGATAGTCCACTAGTCTTGGTCCGATTGGTGACTCGGCTCAGTTGTAAGGTGGCGTATCTATGCACACCGAGATTGTGTACACACTGCACTGCAAACAGGCCAAACTTTTCCAATGATATATCCCCATTCTCACCAAAGGTGGCGCTGCACTAGTATTTAGCAAAAGACAGAACAAGACTCACATGAAGAAGAAAACTCGGGAATTAAACATGGAGCACAAAACCACCACTGTTTTGGGTCTTTATGTTGTCCTATGCAAATATACTGCAGAAATACACTGCAACAATGGGCACAGTAGGAACAACAGCAGAAGACTCTTAATGTGATTGCTATTTATTTACCCCCAATGCAATGCTACGACAAATGCAGAGAGTGACTTTTTTTTGTAGTCCGCTTCCTGTATTTGGTCCACCTGAAACGGGCCGAGACCTGTGTTTCTAGCCGGACAGAGTCTGCTTCTTTGATCCGAATCAGAATTTGTTTGCCGCATTCACATTTCCCCAAACGAAGCGAACGTTCCGAGCAAACGGACTGGGATTCAAATTAAAAAAGGCTGATGTGAATGTGCCCTCACTGCTACTTCAGAGGATCTCTTCATCTACAGTTGCTTTGTCCTACGTTTAACCCAACTTTCCTTAGTCAGTCTGCAGGAAGTTGGCAGTGAGCAGCCAGCTTAGAGGTGTTTTGCCGCAAACTAGTGGATTTAAAGAGATTTACTGTTAGCTTTAACCTCTCATGCTTAACACCAAGACTGATGTGAATTTTAATTGCTCAACCCAGTCCCAACAACTGAATCAAACCATTTGTGATCAGCTATGCACCAGTACAACATTTTCTAGGTGTAAATAAATTAATGGTCCTTCAGGTATTTATTTTCCCATTTAAAACATAAAACAATCTTCTCCCTTAACCTAAACAATTCTTTTCAAAAAGGCACAAAACATCTCATTTCAGTCTTTATCATCTGTCAGATTCTGTTGTTGAGCAATATTATAAGAAGTGTGTGTGATTTCTATTTTTCTGCTAGAAATACATAAAAAAGGATTTGTTGGAAACAATCTGCCCACTCTATATCCGATCCATCCGCAGCTCCTCTAACCTGCGGAAGCATGTAAACAAGGAAAAAAAAAAGAAAGAACTTGACAATATTTTCTTATCCAAACACTCTTGTAGGAAGTCTTTTCTCTGACCTTTGACTAACTCTCACTGTGGTTATTTGATGCAGTAAACGTCCGTTTCTGTGCTTCTCCTCGTGCAGAAAACCTTGTAGGAAACTAATGCATTGTGACATTAAAAACCAGCCGACATCCCAGATGACACAGCCGACTGACCTGACTTATCTTTATCATTTTCCCCTGTAGGATGAAGTGCGGTCTATTATTAGCAGTGTAGAAACTTGGCCTATAGCCGTACATTCGGCCTGGTTTCAATGCCGCACTGCACAGAACAGTAGGGAGGGAAAAAAGCCATATTGCTTGCCTCATACACTTAAAGATTGTTTTTTTTATGACGGTAATAATGCACTGACACCAATGTGCGCAGAACAGCTTTAATATGGCCAAACAGAAGCTAACAAGACCCAAATAGAACTACGTCCTGGGCAACAGAATAATTATCCTTCAATGTTGTTGCTGCAACAAGGCAAAACTCAAGACGGTGCTGTCGGTAAGGATCAGAGTGATGACACACACATACACACACACACTTAAAACAGCGTGAGAGCACTCTGATAGGCCTGAGAGCAGCAGGGAGTGAAGATGGAAAGGCAACCAATGGGGACAGAGAATAGGTGGTCAGCCTACAGCTGCCAGCCAGTAAGAAAGGCGGCTCCGACTCCCAAGAGGTGGAGCGTTCCGAGTTCTGCCTTCCTTGTTTTGTGTTTTTGGCTGGAACTGGGAGCCACATTCCTGCCGTTCTCTCTCTTCCATTCCTGGGCTGGTGGCTGGGTTCAATAGGTGAAGCAAGGAACTGTGGGAAACTAGGAGGAAGGGTAAAGTGTGTGTGTGTGTGTGTGTGTGTGTGTACTGGGGGGGGGGGTGGGAGCAGTGGCACGAACATGCATGTTTGAAAACCTCAGGAAAAGGCGGTCAAGCAGAAATTAATGCCAGAGAAGAAAACACAAATCAGAAGGCAGATGGACTTCCAACAAGAACACAGTTCAGAATTTCAAGGACGACCATCAAACAAAACCTTGACAGTAGCGTCAGAGGACACTTTAAAGGGCTCTCGGTTGGAAAATATTCTGTTAAAATCCTCCAGTGCTTAGCACACACACTGATCGGTCTGGTGACAACATTCATCTTGTGCGTTTTAATTGCTTTCTGTTTTTACCACTTGCAAATATGCAAAGAGAGTCCAAGAAACCCTTTGGTTGTAAGCTGCAGGATTACAAGCGAAATCGTACAAACAAGTCAGTCTGCAGAAAGAAGCATCTAGAACACTGGAATTCCACACTAAGTTTGCACTTGTTTGGCCACGTCTCTGAGACCTCAACACGGTGTGAGCAGGGAGCAAGTTGGCTTCAGGTCAGCTGCCTGAGTCCAAATAATGTGAAGGTTTTAGCTCAATCTTTTTTTTTTTACTTAAATTCAGTATTTCCGCTGACATTTATTCCATTTTCACATAACTTTCCATGAAATCAGAAGTTTAAAACTGTAGTATTTTACTCTAATAAAGTGAGCTTATCCGGTTGGAGCCCTGAAAAAACAATAAAAGATTTAAATTCTGTCCTTGGATACGACACAAGCTCCTGCATGCTGGAGGCATCAGTCCAGAGCAACTCCTAATGAAGTGCTGGGTCCAGCGAGAGCATGGGAGGCCAAGGGTCAAAGGCAATATTATTCAATGATCTTGGATGGGAAAGGGAAATGTGGAAATAAATAAAGAACTAGGGTGAGAGGAGAGAAAGGTTTTATTTTTCCTTGAGGATGGAGAAGAGGGGGAGGAATCTGGAGAAGGGGGGGGAGGAGGATGATTGAAGAGGAGCAAAATGGGGACGTGAGGTAGTTGTCGAACAGATTAGTTTTCAACCTCCAACACTCAGGAGAGCAGCGGCACTGTTCTGACAGGAGTGGGAAGGTCATTTCAGCTTTAAGGAGGCAGGAAGAAAACGGGGGATTACTGCTGAGGACGAGTCAGGTTTAACAGGCTGGTCACAGACCGATGATGGCCCTGTCGGACCGCCGCCAGTCTGAGCAGCTTGTTTACTTCTTTTTAAGTTAGGATCGGGTTTTCAGAGCATGGACAAGGAGTCTCTAACATCCCTGAGGTCTTTGCAGGTCCAAGAGTTCATTCCCGCAGAGCTTCACTGTTATTGTTTTCCCAAATTCCATCAATCTTCAAGCATTCTCATCTTTGAGATGAGGTCCGCTGTTTTCTCTTCACGCTTGGCATTGAACTGTTGCAACAAAGCTAGCTGCTAACAGCTGATGAGCTTTTTACTGAATACCTCACCCTCAAATGCAAAGTCAT
>NC_136617.1:11842847-11870347 GCF_933228915.1 Telmatherina bonti | reverse complement strand
CTTCACCATAATGTGATTTCGAACATATCTTCTCGTCCTACATTCATTTTCAGTGTAAAACCCTTTCTTTCTTGATACATTGACAATGAATTCACAGCATCTTGGCTATATTGTGGTGTTTGTTGTATGTTCAAATCTTAATTTGTTCTCTTGCAGTGAATAAAGTCCAAATATCTCCTATTTTGGATGGTAGTATACAGAATTTTGCTGGGATCTAGATCTGACTTTGAAATCTTGTAAAAATTCTTTGGAACTTCTGTAATATTTGGCCAAGTACCCTGACTAATGTGAAGCTATATGCATATATACTGAAAATACGAAAAAGAATCCTTCAAATAATTCCTGGATCCAGGTGGTGATACAAATCCTTCCCAAAATAGAATGGAACCGAAAGTAGACAAAGACCCATTGTCAGAAAAAAATATGAAGTCCAGAAGTTTTTACAAAGACAGACAAACAGTTAAATGCCAGGCAAAAAATAACCTCCAACTACTCATTGGCTGAGATAAAGTAAATAACATCTTATATTACGTGCGATCTAACAAAGGTACACTCTTCTACAAAACCAACCCATCCATCCATCCATCCATCGTCTTAACCTTTTAGTCCAATTAAGGGTCGTGGGGAACCCCAGTGATTGAGCGAGAGGCAGGGTTCACACCAGGCAGAAAAACCAACCCAATAACTGTAGAATAATTCATTATTTCTACATACATCTGTTCTGTTGTTAAGCTTTCTGTACTTTTATCATAAGATAGTCAAATTAGGAAAATAAACAATAAACAATAGCATGTGAGAAGTGCAGCAGAGGTTTTAAATAAGGCTTTGCCCTCTAAATACGGGTATCCACATCTGGAGCTTCCTGACAAGTGATTCAAATCACTGACAGCTAAGAAGGAGCAAAAGCCCTGCTCACATGTCTCCTGCACAAAACACCAATTTAAACTCATAAATGAAAATGTCAGTAATATTGTTCTGAACACGCTGGGCCCCAGTAATCTGGTGTCTGCGGCTCCAGTGGATCATTTGAGAGTTCAGCGCTTTCCTCAAAGGAACTCCGGGGGATGAAAACCAGCAGTTAATAGTGATCTGAATTGGTTCTAATTTCTGACTCATTTCAGCTCCACGTCTTGGCCTCTGAAAGGAAACCCTGCCCTCATTCACACTGCTCTCTTTCTTTCTTAAGCGCTTTCAATGCAACATAATAATAATAAAAAAAATTTTAAAAAAAGATTTTCTTATTATCATTCACACACGCAGCGCATACCAGCCCATGTGAGCGTTAGATTGTCAACGCGGCAAGTAGCTTTTTCAGTGTACACTTTTCATTCACCGTTTCTATAGATCTTCATGCTGGCTTTTTTTTTTTTTTTTTTCAAACCATCAGCTCTCTGATAACAAACCCACATTTAATCCATTCCTCTTGATGGATGCTCCTAATCAGAATTCCCGCAGTTTTTTTTTTTTTAGGCACGTTCAGATCGGGTTACATGATCGATTAGAGCATCACTTTTCATCCAAACTTTAATTCCCCTGATATTATCTGTCTTTCCCAACAACTTCCCCTCTGAAATCGAAAAAAAAAAAAAAAAAAGAAAGGGGGGCAGTTTGTGAAGTACAATAACGCTTTCACCGTTTGCATGTGAAGCAGATGCTTTCATTTGAGATGAATGAGTCTCCATCTGGGGGTATCGCATTCAGCACGTTTGGTGCGATGGAGGCCTCGAATGCAGGAGGGTTTTGTTGAGCACTGAGTGACTGAGGGCAAAAAAAGTATCTCTACTAGTCGGAGATACATTTGTGCTCTTTCGTTCCCCCCTTTTTCCAATGCAAAGCAAAAACTTTCTTCTGTAAAACAGAGCAGAATCACATCATGTGATTTTGAGTCGACATACTGTGATGAAGGTTGCTGGAAGCTGTTAATCCCTTCACGCTCGCTGGCCCAAATATAGGCTGAATGAAAATTCTGCAGCTGTCCTTAGAATGGTATCCCTCCATACTTAGTTACCGTTTGAAAAAGCACAAGACCTCACAATTTAAACAAGATTTTAAAGGCACAGTGCAAGAAAAACAGGCAGTTTCTTACCTTCTCTGCATGAGCAGGCACATAGCAGGGAATCCATATGTGCCGCTCCTTAATTAAAAATGAGAAAGCAATAATGAAAATGCCTCAAAAGGGGTTGGTGTGACATCTCTTGCAGCCCTGTTCCCACTTAATACTACCTTTTTGGCATTTCTTTAACTGTGGTGTTTTAAACATTTTTTAATCTCACCTAAAATGCTCTGATTGGTCAGCATTTTTTTTTTTTTTTTTTTTTTAATCGCTTGGTGTGGGTGGTAATTCAGGTGGGACATCCTCAAGTTTTAAGTCACAGCTGCGAGTTCCCTCTGCAGTAAATTACAGGCCGCAATTGAGACACCTCTTATTTAAGCAGCATTGTTGCTATGCATCATGGGAAAAAAAACAAAACAACATGCTTTCATCCCTCTGCGAGTCCCGCCTGAATCAGGCTACAACTGCATTTTGATTCAGAAACCTTCCCCAGGCTTTGAAACAGAGCTGTTTTGTTTAAGAAGGCTGCAGCCAAGAAACATTTTCCCATTTGCGCCGAGCCGCTGTGAGCCACAGATGAAGACTGAAAGGACCTAGATTCCTCCGATTCCTAAATTTGGAGAGCAGCAGGTTGGCATAATGTGGCTAATTCATTCAGTCCAAAATGAAAATAGAAACTGACCAGAATTACCTCTTCTACCAGCCATTCAGACTGCTGTTTACATTCCTAAAACTTCTATTACCAAGTTTCATTTAATAATCGTCCAGAAAGAAATGTTTGACCCTTGAACTCTGACATTTTAACACCACAACTTAAGCTCAGTATAAAAACTTTTGGGTTTAAAATTTTGATTTATGGCCAAAAATGCTATTTTCTGAGGTCATAGTGAGCTTGACCTTCGGACCATCAAATTTAAATCAGTGCATCCTCCACTCCCAGTGAATGTTTGTGCCAAAATTGAAGAAATTCCCTCAGGGTATTCCTGATATACTATTCTCATGAATAAAAACTAAAAATGTATATGCAGTTAAATTGTGCAAAACAAAATCAAAACAAAACAAAAAAAAAGATAAACATGTTGTGCAGTAATGCATCATTGTTGTTTTGTTTGCAGAATCACATTTCTGCAGGACTGAAAAATACACATTTAACTTCAACTTATACAACACAACTCTGCCCGGATTTGTAGGACGACTTTGGAGCAGTCATTTTTAACTTTTCAGGAGTGCAACATTAATATTTGCATTGCACATGATTACATAAGAAGCAACGACGTGTCATCATTTTCCTCTCTCAAACTCACATGTACATCTTCATCCTCTGCTGCGCTGCTGCTTATCCTTTGCTGCAAACGGAGCAGACGGCAGTAAAGGCTGTTGTGACATTTATTTGCTCAAATTTCCTCAGAGCACGCCCACGTTTTCATCTCATCATTAATGCAAAAGAATCACGTCTTGCTTCTCTGTTTTTATGGTGGAGATGGGCAGAGCCAAGTTGCAAGATTTTTCTTTTTAAGAGTTGCAAGAATGGAGAATGGGTGGGAAAAGTTGCTAAATGTAGCAACAAATACGCTTAACTGGGAAAAGTAGCTGGAGTCCAGTAGCCGTTTAGTAGATGGAAATGAAAACATGGTTTTTAAAAATTAAATAAATAAAATAAACTGATGGGTGAATCCAAATCCAGGCTTGTTTGTTGTTGGTATTTAGATTATATGTGTAGTAACAGACAGATTATTGGCTGAATGGTCTGGCTGTACGGATCCCCATCTGCGATTGGCTGGATGGTCTGCTGTTCGACCAATCCCTGTGGCTCCTCAGCTCTTTAACTGCACTGCTGACATCCATTCGGTGCAGCTGAGGCAGTTTTCAGCAGCTTGCCATCTGAGGAGTTTGGCTTTTACTGATCATATCATATGATACATGGGCTGCAAATGCTTGTGTGAATCATTAGTTTGGATTCAGCCATTTGTACCAAGACTAAGTGGTAGAGCTTTTTATTTATGTATTCATTTTTACCAGATTCCTGGACTGTTGAGTCATCAACTGGACAATCTCCAAGCTTAGGATATCTATTTTTTTGTGATGTTTAACCCTTAAATTCCCAACCTTTTTTTTTTTTTTTGTTTTATTATTGGTTTTCTTTTTCCTGGTTCACACAACCTCAGCTGAAACAAAATGCTGATATAAAAAATAAAACTTAAAACAGCTGTATAAATGCATTTATATGATTAATCTTTCAAAACATCAATAGAAAGATACTTGTGAAGCAGAAATTATATAAAATGAAGAGATGGGGAAATCAGCTCTTTTCAAAGACTCAGCACTCTTGGGGTGCATTCACATCAGGACAGTCCGCTAGACTTGGTCCGATTAGGGACTCGGCTCAGTTGTAGGGAGGGTGTATCCATGTGGAGCGAGATTGGGGTTTTTTTTATTTTGTCTTATGCAAGTATACTTCGTTTGGGGAGCTGTGAATGTGCCAAATGATTTCTGATTCGGACCAAAGAAGCGGGCTCGGTCTGCCTACAAACGCAGGTCTCAGCTTGTTTCAAGCGGACCAAATACAGGAAGCGGACTACAAAAAAAAGGTCACTTCCTGCATTTGACGTAGCATTGCATTGTGGGTAAATACATCGTGTTAAGAGTCTTCTGCCTTGTCTGTTTTTCATACTGCGGTCATTGTTGCAGTGTATTTCTGCAGTATATTGGCATAAGACACAATAAAAATCCAAAATAGTGATAGTTTCTTGCTCTATGTTTAATCCACGAAGAACTTTTCTTCTTCATGCAGGTCTTGTCCTCTCATTTGATAAATTCTACTGCAGTGCCACCTTTGGTGGGAATAGGGATATATTATAGTAAATGTCTGGCTCGTTTGACCAAAGTGCAGCGTGAATGCGATTTCGGTCTGAATGGATACACCCCCCTGCAACTCAGCTGAGTCGCCAATCGAACCGAGTCTAGCGGACTATCCTGAAGTGAATGCACCCTAAAGCACATCTGTAATTGGTTGGCCTCAGCTTTAGGTATACATTTTTTTGTGAACCTCTGCTGATTCTACTTTCAGGTTGTTTTTTCTTCTTTGTGCTTTTCACAAATGAATACACAACACTTCCTTAATCAGCTGATCCTGTTCTTAACGTTACTACTCAGTTTCCTCTTAGCTCAGCTGAGATCATTACATACATGAATAAATAAGAAGATAAACCAAAAGGTCAAATAAAAACCTTCCACTAACTGGCAACAAATGAATAAACAAGTTCATTTTGAGGTGGTTTTTAGATTAATATCTGATGAAAATGTCCTCCTCCTACTTTCAGAACTTGACCACAAGTTCCGCCCTAACACACACACACACACACACACACACACACACACACACACACACACACACATGCATACACAGTGATATTTAAAAGGACATCCGGGATCTTCTCTTCGTTTTGGGATTCAAGTGGAACATCTTTGCATCCCTTTATGCAACCACCCAGCCACTCTCTGAAATACTCTTTAGTATCCATCTCTGCTGCATTTGTGGTGTAGTGGAAAAGCTACATCTGTGTTCATCATGAAGTATGCACTGGCCAACAAAGTACCCCCCCATACACACACACACACACACACACACACACACACACACACACACACACACACACACACACACACACACACACACACACACACACAGGCATACAAACTCTTTGGAAGAGAAGCAGCTGTAATGCGGTGAATTCAGGCTTCATGCTCTGTACATCACAAACGACACTATATTTATGGGGGTTTTGTGGGGTTTGTATTTAACCCCATTTCACTCAGTGTTGAAAAAACCAACTGGAAGTCTTGGTTGTGCAGTTCGCTACAGATCCCTCTTTGAATATGCTAATGAGAAGAGTGCAGAAGAGTGAGGTACGTTCAGGAACGTTGAAAAGAAGGCTGAAAATGATAGTTTGGTCTGTGTCACTGAGGAGCCTTTTATTGTAAAGGTGTCAACTTGTTACGTATGCAGTTCTTGATATACCCACTTCTGAGCCCACCCGCCCCCTCCCAACAAAAAAAAAAAAAAACAGATTCAAAGCTCATTTAAGTCCCACTTCCACTGTGCAGGACACTTTGGTTCAGTACATTTTAATCTGTCTTGCATTTCCAAAGCCGACTGTACCCATACCGGTAAGCAGTGTATCGACTGGATAGCGATAGCTGTGATATCTACGGGATAGTGTGATGTCACAATGGCATGAAGCCTGCCTTGAAATATAAGTGAAAAAGAAGGCGACACAAAAACAGAGGACATCCAGCAGTTTTAGCCAATTCGCACGGGAAGTGACGATGCTTTTGATCGATCAACAGATTTCAGTGCGTCAACTCCATCCTATTGGTTTGCATTGGATAGACTGGTACTACAGTGGAAGGGTTCAAAAAAGCAGAATGGTTCAAGATGGGTTATTCTGGCACGTCCCAGTTTTTCACTTGTAAAAATTAAAAAAAAAATGCATCATGACGTTTCCCATAACAACCCAGATCTACTGATGGAAACAGGGCTTGATGCCCCATTGGGCTCCATCATCTACTAGAAACTCACTTTTTCGATCATAATCTCCTTTAACTTTGCCATTTTTTGCCATCATCTGAAAAAGATGTTGCCATTCTGGTGGATGCGTTGGCTAATAACCGTGCCAAAAAAATGCATGACAGTATAAAAACGATGGCATTTGAAATGCATATACCCATCCAAGTACATAAAGGAGCACAAATGGGCTTTTAAAGTCACTTTTTGGCATACAGAAAAACTGTGTTTCTCCAGCTTCCATGTTCCCCTTTAGCTGAAAAGAAACAGCTGTATTTTTATGTCACATTTCCTGTGAAGCCTTTTTTTTAATCTGTCAAAATGTGATCCATCCATTCATTTTTGAAATTCTGAAGCAGACCAATTTAACCAGATTCTTAGGTGCAGGCCGCCAACAGGAAGTCATCCATCTTGGCATAGGATGGACGTTTTTTTTTTGTCATACCGACACATAAATGACATCACGAGGGGAAAAAAAAAAAGTGAAAATAACTGAAAGAAACATGTGCAGCAAAAGCATTATATGGTTTCCCAGTAGCCCAACAGAGTATGCGGGAAGCTCATTTGATTTTCCTGCCACACTGCGAGCCTGTTCATTAGTGGCTGCAGCTGAGGTTTTCACTTCGTTTCAGCAGTTTGAGGCGGCTCAGCGGAGGATTTGCTGTCAAGCAGCACAGACAAAGAGAAGATAACGGGCCGATGCAGATTCCGAGAGACACCCTCTCGCCTGCAAAGTTGCCGGTTTGGAGCGCGGATCAGCTGGGAAGTTCCGGGGGAAAGATCTGAGGATACTGGAAAACATCTCCAGCTACATTAAAAATGCAGAGCTCAAGTTCTCTTACGCAAGGCGGCTTCTTCTCCTGGTGGAGCTCATCGCGAAGCAGGGCCTGTGGTGTTTGCGGGGCGGCCCCCAGGTGTGAACACGAGGAAACATATGAATATCAATGAGGACGCTGATGAAAAAAAGGTGGGGGGACCGTGCTCAGTGAGCTTTTTCTGGGTAAATGAGGGTTTGAAATAAGGTTTAAATTAACGATCCAGACAAGAAAGGAGTGGGGGGGGGGGTGTCTCTAACAATTCAAAGTACGAGTGGGGAAGCTAATCTAAGATGCTTCCCCCCCGTTTTTTGTTAGCCCATCAGTGTTGCTGGTCACTCATGTGTTTAGTAATTGAGAAACGCACACACTGCTGGCTTTAATGAGAAAATAAGCAGTCTTTTCTATCTTCATGAATAAAAATGACTTCTTGGAGATTTAAGAAAAAAAAAATTCAATAATATAAGAAGTGGTAACAAACGCAGCATCTGTTTTTAAAGTGGTTCGCACTAAAAATTAAATAGCCGAGAAGAAAAAAAAAAAAAGTGACACCTACTTTCACCAGATGATTGATGGCATAAAGCAGAAACTAATTTGGCTACTTTTTTTGAAAGGGTGTTGAGTAAAGTATCTCAGATTGACAGACTTTCAGCAGATTCTGCATATGTTAAAGACGTTTTTTTTTTTTCCTTCAATAGCAAACTTGCATTATTTTAGATAAGATCTGCTCCTTTATCTTTCAGCTGAGTCCTCTGAAGTTTGATAGAGGATGCAGCATCACAACAGCAACTCATAAATGTATAAATCGCGTTTTCATTGCGGCCATCCTGCCTCTGTAAAACTTCAGAGCCAGATAATGATTTCTGGCACGCTTCCCACTTCTAGGTTACGACCAGACACAGTCCATCAAGATCAGATTTGTGTGTTAACATTGGAAGAAACAGGAAACACTTAAAAGATGCATCATCACACAGAGACGCAAAGCAGACAAGGGACTTTTTGCACCAGAGAAAATGTGAAAAATGAACACAGATGAATAAACCCATTCTCAGACAAGCCCAACAAGAACTGACCATGTGTCCAAAACTACATCTGATTCTTTATCCTGATGTCACCCCCCATGTTCAGATGCTGTTAATGAAGCTGTGGGCGGCTCTGGACTCCAGATCAATGTTAAACTGATTGGCCCGGAGGGGGGAAAACTGCAGTAAAAGCCATTTAAAAAAAAAAAGAAAAAAAAAAGAAAAACAAGGCAACACTCTTGTCACTGATTGGCCTGGACAGACACTTGATCATGTGCAGGATGACATGTTTACTTCTTGGCTTGTTTTCCTGTCGTACAGCTCCCTGCAGGGCTGGACGCAGACCAGCTTTCTTTACCACTCTTCCTGCAGACGGAAAGAAGTGAAGCCCGTTTTATTTTCATGTTACATTAATATTAATTACTTTACAGAGCTCACAGCTGACAAGCACACACCCACTACTGAGCTTGTCTCATCTCAACCGGAAAAATATCTCATTTGCATTTCTCTTTTTGTCATTATATTGAAGTTGGCTTTTATCCCTTCCTAGGCTATATTTTTGGGGGAACATGACATTGGGATGTTAAGTAAATAAAAAAGGAATAAGTCATTTACTTTGCTTGTTAGTTTCACCTGTGTGAGTATTAAGTTTTTTGGGGTGTTTTTGCCAAAAATCTGAGTTGTGCTTGCATAAAAGGATGTCCAACGGTTATTTTTAGCACCTTGGACAAGTTACTAAAGCAGGACTTTTGCCGGAGGACTCTCGTGTTGTATTATCATCAAATATCACCCGTTATTATGATGGAGGTCAATCATTCTTGCCAGGTAACGAACTATAAAGCCAGCCGCATCAGATCAGATTGATCCTGAGCGATAGATGTGCCTTCATTCATCTTAATCAGGTGAAACAGCTTAGTAGTCCTCGGATTTGAATTTAAAAAAAAAACACCTATTTTCAATTACACAGGTATCTGAGACGTCTCTACTCAGCTCCAAAGTGACTGCAAAAAAGGAGAAAAGTACCTTTGAGCTGCTTGTGCAGGCTGTTAAACGAAAAAAGATCACTTCAAAGTTGTCTTGTAAATGAAAAGGGGATTGCAGAGGATTATTAAAGATACATATCAAGCTCTTTGAGTGAAGCGGGCAGATAAATCAATAATGAAACTGTCTTTGAGCTGAATCACTCAGCATGGCTCAGTTCGAGTCTGCTGAATCACTGACCACAACTCTCTACTACTGATCCATTCAAGTATGCAGATTGAAGGCTCGGCTCGTTGACTCATTCCCAGTTTGGAAAAATTATCAAGCAATCTGAGCTTCTCAAGGCAGAAGGAAGAGTGTCGTCTTCTTGTGCCAGATTAATTCTGAATGGTTACAGGTTGCTCTGAGTTGACACACTTTGAGTTTAGAAAAGAACATTTCAGCCTATCGGGATGTTAGCAGGTCAATTTGGTAACCTCGCAAGTGAACCTTCCAACAATAGTAAGGTGAATCAACGCATATTTACAATGTTTCTATCACTCTGGTTGGGGAGATGCGTCATTCACAACTGACTAGTCAGGGTGAATGGACCAAAGTTGGAGCTGACGCTTTATTACTGCTACAGAAAAAGCAGATTAGGAATTATTTAAATATTTAATTATTGGTCACAACTTTCTCAAACACCCAAAATACACTCACCAGCTTCTTTACTGGGTAACACAATGGGTTAATCAGTCAATCGCATTGCAGCAATAAAATACATTTAGTATTTTATTACATTTATGGAGACAGGGTCAAGATGACTTGAAGTGCAAACTGGGCATAAGAATAAGGACAAAAGAAGATTTCATGATATATTATTGATGTCAATAATCAGATGAGAATGGGGAGACTTGATGGAGATGATAAAAAGGAACAGTAACTCAAATCACCACTGGTTCCAACCAAGGTATCCAGAATACCATCTCTAGACACATGTCCAACCTTGAGGTAGATGGGCTACAGCAACAGAGGACCACACCGGGTGCCACTCCTGAATCTGAGACAGACTCACCAAAACTGGACAAAAGAAGATTAAAACAATATTAGCTGATCTGATGAGTCTCCAGCCAGATGGTTGGGTCAGAACTGCCTTGTATCAATGGTTCAGGCTGCTGGTGGTAAAATATTGTTGAAGGGTATTTCCTTGTCACACTTTGGGCTCCTTTGTACCAACTGAACATGATTTAACCAACACAGCCTATTTGAGTATTGTTGCTGACCATGTCCACTCCTTCATAACCGCAGTGTAGCATCTTCTGATGTGACCATGTCACAAACCTCAGATCGGAACATGACAACGAGTTCATTGCTTTCCCATGGTCTCCACAGTTGCCACACTTCAATTCAGCTAAGAACTTTTGGGATTTGGTGGGACTGTAGATTCTCATTATGGATGCAGCCAACAAATCTGCAGCAAGTGTGTGATGCTATAATGTCAACATGGAGCAAAGTCTCAGATGTATGTTTCTAACACTGTTGAGTTAATGTCATGAGAAATTAAGGCACTTTTGAAATACAGAAAAAAGGAGATCCAACGAACCCACTTGGAGTAAAGTGTACTTAATGAGACTGGCAGGTGGGTGTATATGACAAAGATTCCTGTCAGGAAGTGGGATGTATGTACCACAAAAGAACTATCGCTTACTGAAGAAGTGTTGACAGCAGAAAAATGAGCAAGCACAAGGCCAACGACATGAAAGAACAGATGTATAAACCAGCAAAATGGTTGTGGTTGCTACAGTAACGCAAGCTAATGTCATTCATTTTACACGATGCAAATAGCCAGGTTGTGTGTGCTTCATTCACCAGGGAACAGATGACAACAGGTTGTAGTATGGGAGGAAAACAAGCTAGTGGAAGTCACACTGCTTATTTCCTGGTATCCATGCTTATGGACCACCTACTTGAACAATGTTGCAGACTAAATATACCCCCCTCATGTCAACAGTGTTCCCTGATGTCAGTGGCTTTCTTGAGTCGGTATAATGTGGTGAACACTGGCAACACAGCTGAGACTGTTTAGAAATGTTATGAGAATCCTGACAAAGAGATCAAGATTTTGTCTGGATGAGGTCAGAGAGGTTCATGCAAAACTTTTAGAAAGTTAGCATGGAAAACTTGCAAGGCAGAATTTTTCTTAAAGAAATCCAATGCCATATTTGTTTCAGTATGGTGACTAAAAACAAATCCTTAATAGAGATATCCAAATTAATTTCAAGGAAACAGGAATAATTTTGCTGAATGCCACAAAAAAAAAGCTTAATTTCTTGTTTGGAACGATATCAGGTGAAATGGGGCTCCCTGGTGTTCATGTTGACACAAATTTCCCCCTAAAAAAAGCCCTCCCAGCCGACGTGGAACGTGGGTTCGGTCCAACAGCAGCAGCGCAGGTCCAATACTGCCAGCATGTGTGTGTGTGTGTGTGTGTGTGTGTGTGTGTGTGTGTGTGTGTGTGTGTGTGTGTGTGTGTCGAGTTTCCCCATGAAGAGCTCCAGCCGAGAGACAGGGTGGACGCTATGACATACACACTCGCACACAGCATTTCTGGCCAACCCATGCTCTCCAGTGACTCACCACACACACACACACACACACACACACACAAATACACACAAAATCACCCGCACTTCACTCGCACACAACCGGACGTGCTCGTACTCTCCTTCCCAAACACACACCTACACACACGCAGCCTCCCACTATTTCATAAAGCACCAATAGCAACACAAGTGCATGTGTGTGTTTTGAGTGTATGAGTGAAATAAAAGCAACAAGGAGTGGCAGCAAAAATTAAAAAAAAAAAGCTGAGGTGTGTGCGTGTGTGTGTGTATGATGCAGCTGTTATCCATGCTTTCTGCATGTGTGTGTATGTGGGAAATAAATAGCAATTTGACAGAGCAACAAAGGGTGTGTGTGATGCTAGTTGTCGGATGGTGTATGTGTGAGTGTGTGAGGCTCTTATGGCTGTCATGAGCCCTCGTGACTGAATGCCGTTGAGGGTAACGCACACCCAGAACGCAGTACTCTTCCTTTCGTGACAATTAATATAGGACACGCGAGTCCAGCTGCAGTTTTGTCCACAATTTCTGCAAGCTGTAAGAACGTGTGCGTGTGTAAGGAAGTGTATATTGGGGTGACAGGTCAGGCAGCGATAGCAAATCACAGCTGTGCTTCCTTGGAATTGGCAAAACGTGTGTAAAAGACACAGCAGCATGTCAGAGCAGGAAGAGGAAAAGAGTGTGCGTGATGCGAGAGTAGTAGTGAGGAAAGGAAAAGGCACGAGAGCTCCACGCTGTGTGTGTGTGTGTGTGTGTGTGTGTGTGTGTGTGTGTGTGTGTGTGTGTGTGTGTGTGTCTTGGCGTTTGTGACAAATAAATAGCAGCCAGAGAGCAAGTGAGCGCGCTCTGATTTGGAGACTGGCAGCATGACTGACTGATCCCTGCATCCATATCATAGGATTAAAAAGCTTGACACGGCACAGATACAATGGCATCAAAATATGAGACAAAAAGTCGGTCAATGGGAAAGGAAATGTGATTATGAACCAGAACAGGCAAGAGGAAGATAATATTTAAAAATAAAAAAATAAAAAGACACGGTTTGAACACGTGCCATACAGTAGGGTGGCTGTTGGGAGGTGAATGCTAACGCTGTCACCGGGCAGTATAGAGAAAGGAGGAGGAGGAGCTCCTGCCAAATATGAGCCTCTCCAATGATTTCCAAGAGCCAAGACACACTTCAGTCACACTGTCAGGGATGTGGTGGAGGGTGAAACCTGCCCAAATTCAGTTTACACACCTGTTCGTCTATGCCTGAAAGAAAAATAATTCCCTTCTCCTGTACGTCCTTCAGTGTAGAATCTGCCTGCAGCAGGTCACAACGAGGACCACGTGAACCAAAGAAAATAAATATAATTTAATTGATAACATTTGTCTGACTGGTCACAATGGCATTCCCACTCGCAACCGCATCTCTGCATATGGCCTGAACCAGCCTGCCAGCTAGCTGCACCTAATTATTCATGATTTTATGTAACAAGATTTTGGGTAGGAAATTAGGTCAGAGAACATACAGCGCACAGAGTGGGTGAAGTTTGACTATAGACAGAATCAGGAGAAAGGGGGTTGCCATGTAAAAAAAAAAAAAAAAAAAAAAACCACAGTTCCATATGCACTTTCTAGGTCAACAAACCAGCTATAAATAAGTTTGTTCAACAGTCAATTCCCTCACAGAAACACCTGAAAACCAGACTTTTCAGGCTACAGACATTAAAACGAGGTTAAACACAAGACAAACTGCTTCTCTCTCTCTACATGGACCAGTTTCAGATGTGCTGCTTTTCTCCAAATCTCCTTTAAAAGCAATCAAATATAACAGCAGCCTGCTTCAATGTAAAACCAGTAGGAACCCAGTCTGCCATTAACTGGCACCAGCTCAGCGTCTGCTTACACAAACAGGCAACAAGCCTTCTGGACCAAACCAGCGTTCGTATTTTCACTCACACAAAAACATAACCCAACAAACCTATTTTACTTATTTGTGTAGACATATAGTCAAAAATTACATTAATCCAAAAATTAAAGCGTTCTTTTGTTTGTAAAGCTTAATATCAAACTAATCTGCTGTACGTAAGAACTGCGACTATCGCAGCTTATATACAAGCGGATATAAAAAAATTTTTAAAAGAAAATAGTCAGAAAAGCGTTTCTAACATTAGAAAACGAGTAAAAAGAAAAAGCGAGTGAGTACAGTAGGAGTCTGCTTTGGTTGAACACAGTTTAAAAACAGTCCACCGTACGCAGCAAGTCTGTTTCTATACAGCCCGCTGACGGCGGCTTCACCTCAGATGACCCAGGCAGCCAGACTGGCTGTCTGCTAGCTAGCCCCGTTTGAACCTACTTACAGCGGCAACAACAACACTTGAACCGACGCCGCAACCCGAACAGCCACTGGCTCCACCGTCACTCCATAAAAAAAACATAAAAAAAGAGAGAGAAAACTGCATTTTGTTTTTCTCTCTACTTGACTCGGCAGACTAACGCTGACTCGGGAGTGGAAGAGGTGAAGAGGGAACCAGCCAAAACAAATGCATTTCCCGACATGAAAGGATAACATCCAGAAACGGACAGCCACGTTTTGTGCTGCGGAGTGCGGCGGGAGGGGGGTGGAAAGGCTAAAGCTAAAGCACTTAGCTTCCCGGGGTTGCCCGTCATTAGCGGGGGCTAACTGGCTAACGGTTAGCCTCCGCTGGCTAATAAATTTATTATGGGCACTTTCACCGGGGTTGGAGGAGGGTAGGGAAAGGAGGGGGACGGCAAAAGTTGGCTACCAAAAAAAAAAAAGAAAAAAAACAAACATCGCAAACCGGATGACATTCACTTGTCTGATAACTATTCTGAAACATAACCGAGGACTATGCAGTCACACAGCAAGTAAAGTTACCTGACAACCAGGTATCTAAGTGTGGATGTTCGCTGGGTGATTCCCACTCTGTGATGGAGGGGGACGGTCGCTAGCAGCAGCCGCAGCAGCCTGGGCAGAGAGACCCAGCCAGCCAGGCGGCTAGTCTGCCTGCAAAACAAGCCGCTTTAATAACTTCACTTTTGCGGTCACTTTGGTTAGGATTTCTCTCCAGGAGTTGAAAAAAAAAAAAAAGAAAAGAAGTTTTTCTTGCGTCCTTACCTGTGTGTAGTGTGGGGTTGCGAGGTTGCGACAGGCTGGAAGTTGATTATTCCCAGATATCCAAAGTGGTGCGGTGCGGGGCGCATATAGCTAGCGCTGGGTACAGTAAAGATTGTAGCATAGCTAACCTAAAGACAACAGTAGAGAGGAGAAAAAAAAAACACCTCCTCGTTGCTCATAGGGGGGATCGACGACAAAAACCACATGATCTTTTACGTCAGCATATATTTGCATAGAATGCCAAAATTTATGTTTCGCGTTCAGGTGACGTGAAAATGTACAGAAAAGTTTGGAATACAGCTTTGCCGGACGCTGTCGCGGCTGCTCGGGTTGCGGTGGAGAGACGCAGACATGTGGAAGCCATGCACCTCTGTTTCCCCTCCTCAAGCAGCCCCGATCTGCACCACTTTGCTGTTTCATGACTTACAGCATGGATGGCTGCGATCAGCACTGGAAGCTTCCTATATATATATATATATATATATATATATATATATATATATATATATATATATATATATATATATATATATATATATATATATATATATATATATATATAAAAATGTGTCTGTAGTGCTCTGCGCTGACTTTATAATGAATTCATTCAACAAAATGCCACTTGTATCCTATATTGCGACATCGACCCACCTTTTCATCATCCTCAATGGGCTACTGCTCAGATGCGATGTATAGCAACCACTTATTTAGTTGTTTATTTTGCTAAAACAGATCTCTTCAGAAAAGAAAGACCGCTGCACTTAAAAGCAGATTTTTGCAAGCTGAAGACTTACTCTGAAAAGTGTAAAGAAAACATGTCATGCAACACGATTAGAAGAAAAGAAGGAATGAAAGAAATGGAAGGAAATGCCAGCGCTGAAATGTTCTTGTAACACCTGTTTGATCCTGTGGCTGACCTCGCAAACAGCATCCTGCTCTGGTGCAGCAGCAGCAGTATCTTCAGCCCGTTAAGCAGCTGGTAATAAATGAGCATCTAAAGAAATCTGGACTCATTTTTATTTTAACGGGAAGTGATGAGGGAGTGGTAGTAAAGTTTCCCCCCCGTTCGTCAGACTGTTGTTTGCATTTCATCAGCCTCATGCATTTTTGATAAATGGGCTTGTTGTTGCGGATCAGATGCAATAAATGTATAAACGTCTCTTTCGCGCCGCTGTGAAAACGTGACCAAGGGCGACACCAAAAGGCAGATTGAGGTATTACACTCTGGTTATACTAAAGATCTTCACGTTCATGTTCAATTTTTCAAGTATAATCAAGAATGGTGTTTTTTATTTGAGCTTGTTTATTGTTTTTCACATTAGTAATAAAGATTTAACCTAAATTATGAAAGAAACTGCACATTTGCTCTATAATCAGAGGAAATAAGCCATTGTCATTTAAAGTAACTTTTTAATTGATCACTACTCTTTTACCTTCACCAGTTCACTTTTTACATTTGAAAAGATAACCTTTTGTGGGGTTATAATCTTTTAAATATTGTTTTATGTCTTATATTTAATTAAAATAAATGTTCTTCATAGCAAGATGATTCCTTGTCAGTGACTAGAATAAATATCCAAAGCAGGTTTCTTTGTTTTGCCGCATTTTATTGCCTTTTCTTTTGTTTTTTTCTTTACAAATTAAAGTTACTGTTTTAATGACATACTTGTCATTCATATTTCTTTTGCAGAAACATTTCTACATCATTGCTTCTGTTTGCATTTGTTGCTTCTTATCAATTTGTCAATATTCTGTAAAGCATTCTGAATTTCTGTGTGTGTAAAAGATCGACTGAGTATGAACTAGTTTCATTGATTGCATTTAATGTGTTGCTTTAAATGAATGTTTAGGAGTTCAAAGTAAAATTCACCAAGAAAAAAAAGCCTGTTAGAACATTGCTTGTTTCAAAACCTCAAATCTTTTCAGGGCAAGTCTGTGGAAATAACACAAGGCCTTCAGAGCAGGATCGATGCTACAGTCTGAGCCATTTCTTTCTGCTGAAGAGTTTTAGCAATTGGAAGCTCATGCCAGTGTCTCCAGAATACACAATCAGGTAATGTTGCCAGGCAAAAGTGCCAGCTCTAACCAATAAGCACAGTTTTTGCCAACATTGCTTAGCAACAAAAGTTAAAAACTGAGCCACTCAAGGCTTAAAGTAGTCTTTAAAATAGTAATCAAGAACCACAGATCTGTTTGGGCAGATAAAGAGCTTTGGGAGGAACAAACTGCCCTGCAGGACGGCTGAGACCTGGGAAGGAAAAGTTTGTTTGCTTTTGTGATTAAAAGGATTCTTGAATTAGATGTTGATTTAACATCACCTAATGATGGTTAAACTTCTTTTCTTCACCACTAAGATTAGAAACTAATTGAAAAAAAATTAGGCTCCAAGGCGAACAAACCGAAATCTTCAACATTGTTATAGGTTTTTTTGTCTTTTGTAGATGTTTTGTGTCTCATAGTTTGTAGATTTTTTTTCCTTATTGTGAAATTTTTTTAACAAAAACATTATTGATCAGATCAGGTACCAGGGATTCCAGCTTCTTGGCCTCTCAGGTTCCTTTAGGCCAGTTCTGTAATCCTAATTAAATAAAAAACTATTAATTCAGACCCCCCTAGACAGCAAACTTAAAGGTGATCAACAACTTCCAAATCCAAATGAGGAATCTCTGTTGAGTGAAACCACAAGATTCCTTCCTTTATGTCTCAGTTTACATGTGCTGATTAACCAGGTGGTCACTAGAGTTTTTCACACCACAGCAAAAAAACAAGATGTGTGAAACACCCAACAAAAAAAATTTGCATATTACCGGGGTTAGTCAACAAAACGTATCACTAAAAGGATACTTGAATAAATGGAGACATCAGAGGAACAAAGAAGAGATTTTTAGCAGCAGTTATATTAGTTGAACTATGGCTTTGAAAACTGCACATGATGAAGCAAAATCTGTGTGGTTTTCGGAGGTTGTGAGCTTCCTTTCTTGTCTTGTGATAGAGACACTTTCAGCCTCTGGCCTCCTCGCTGAAATTAATCAAATGAAACGACCTGAACGAGGAAAGGAAAAGTTATTATTTGGCGTCACAGCTCAGCACACTGTGGTTGGGTGTTTGCATTCTTGGACTGAGGGCTTTTTTCCCCCCATTTTAGTCTGATCTTCTTTATTTTCGTTTTTAATTATTTTGTACATATGGAAAGTTAAAGATGTAATCCTCCCAGTACTTTGCCATAAAGGTTACTTACTGAAACAAAAGGAGCTTTGATGCAAAGGAAAACTTCTATTTTAAAGGTGACCAAACTATCAGGTTGCACTGCTAACATCAGCATCTGTTACTAAGAAAGCCATGCATTTGGTAACCTTAGTAGGTGAAACCAAACAGTGGAGATGAAGTCTCCACAACAGCCATTTTGGCACAATCTGTGCTAAAAGCTCTCTAATTTCGACTGGCTTCACTTCATCAGAGTTTGTCTTTGCAAATATAACGTTTACATATTGTACTATTTTCATCATTCCAAAGGGATATTCTTATTCATCCTGTAAGTGATCGCCTCATCTTCCTACAACGTTCCTTTGTCCCAACTTTAAGCTCCTTTTGGTGATGTTCTTGTTTATTGTTAAGTTCTAAGTTCAGATAAATAATTTTTTGTAAGCTAAAACCCTCATGGAATGGAAAAAAACATTGGCTTTCAGTGGGTTTCTCACAGCTAGAGGGGGTCTTCTACACAATCCACCTGTCCTAGTTAAAATCACTTGTAGATAAACAGAAACCCATGCAGCATGCCCAGCTCGATATCCTCCAAACTCAATACTGCCTCAAGTTGGTCAATGAATAAAGTAAAAAAAAAAAAAAGTGAAGATAAATGGTTACAATGCATATTTTAACACATCATAAGGGGTCCCTTAACTGTAACTCAAGTGTTCAGATAGACCTTGTAGTTGTTGAGATGTTATCTGTGGTATGCAATTTCTCAGCAGAGATCTAAAACTACCTGGACGCCTCCCTGGTGAGGTGTTTGTCTCTGTGGGAGGAGACCCAGGACATGAGATTGGCCCAGGAATGCCTTGGGATCCCCCCTGATGAGCTGGCAAATATGGCTGATAAGAGGGAAATCTGGACTTCCCAGCTTAGGCTGCTGCTCCAATACCCAAATGAATGGATGAACAGATGGATTGATGGATGGATGGATGGATGGATGGATGGATGAACAGATGAATGGATGGATGGATGGATAGATGAACAGATGGATGGATGGATGGATGGATGAACAGATGAATGGATGGATGGATGGATGGATAGATGAACAGATGGATGGATGGATGGATGAACAGATGGATGGATGGATGGATGGATGGATGGATGAACAGATGAATGGATGGATGGATGGATGGATGGATGGATAGATGAACAGATGGATGGATGGATGAACAGATGGATGGATGGATGGATGGATAGATGAACAGATGGATGGATGGATGAACAGATGGATGGATGGATAGATGAACAGATGGATGGATGGATGGATGAACAGATGGATGGATTGATGGATGGATGGTCTAAAACTAGACACAAGGCTGAAATGGTTACCTCAAAAAACTGTTTACTAAACTTTACCAACTAGTTGAGTTTTCTTCACCTCAATCAAACAACAACAATAAAAGTAAAGCTTCACTGTGATGAAGACTCTTTCAGGATTAGACTGTTTACACTCTTGTTTTGGGTTTATTTAAGCCTGTAAACGTGCTTCTGTGGAAGTGTTTGATTTTATCTAAAACTTTCCTTCTGAATATGTTTGTTGAACTCCTGGAAGGTTTGCACTTCTGTCAGGCTGCTGCAGCATCCTCAGCTCACGGAGGTTGTGAGCTCTGACTTTCGGGTCAACACCGTTCTGCTCACCTCGACTTTACAGACTTCAGAATCCAAAAAGTCAAAACCTCTTCAGACAGATTGGAGCCAAACCAGATGGAAGTTACTCTTTCCATGAAAACAAAAAAATGACTGCAAAGTTGTCACAAAAGGCTTGTTAAACAAAACCACCGGGATTCCGACTTGTGAGTCGCTTTAAATCATATTTAATCTCATTAAGTCTAGTGAAGTTTCCTAATGCTTCTAATGAAAGGTTTTGTTTAAATTACTGTATTTAACATAATGAAACAATAATTTGTATAAGAGTGCATGAAGCACTTTGAGTGCATGAAGTGGAGACTTCATCTCCACTGTTTGGTCTAAGGGTTAAGTCTAAGATGCAACTGAGCAGAATGTGCCAAAGTGAACTGTAAACAGAGTTAGCAAAGATGTTATGACAGCAGTGGCATGAAACTAATGCTGCCTCAGCATATTTTGTCAGGCTGTATGATTAAAGGGTATAAATCTCACCTCATACTGTACTTTAGAGATAGACACTACCACCACAAAGTCACCCACTCAATTGTGGGCTTATGTTTGGAAGCCTTTAGCATTTTGGCCATTGACATCTAGTTTTTTTTTTTTTTATTCTACATTTATACACACATACCCGACTTCTCATAAAGGTTCTTTTCCTATCTTGTCATGTTACTGACCTGACCAAAGATTATGTAAAACAGCAACATGGTTTCCTCAGGCAGTTTGGAAGAAACCTTAAATACATTTCCAAGTCTTTCATTGGTAGATGTGGTAGCTGGAGAGAGAAGCATGTAGTTTAGTCTCTATCTATCTATCTATCTATCTATCTATCTATCTATCTATCTATCTATCTATCTATCTATCTATCTATCTATCTATCTATCTATCTATCTATCTATCTAGTTTATTCTGTCAGAGATTTTTAGTAAATCAATACAACAATAAAATGTTTTATTGTTTTACTCCTCTTGTACAAAGATGGCCATCTTGAAGTCTGCAAAAAGCAAAGTTTGGTATAAATCTTTAATCTTTTTTCATGCTTTGCTAGTTAAAAACTTGCATGTATGCAATTCACATCAACATAAACTCATTTTCAGGGATTTTTTTTTTTTTTTTTTTGATTGATTACTCTTTAGTTTGTCATGATTAATTGATGAAGTGGTCAATGCATTTTCAACAGATTTTTTGTTATCTTTAAAAGCATATTCTAATCAAGTTTCTGTTCTTCAGTTTTAGCATGAAGTAAAATGTTCAGAAGATGAAATGTCCAACGTTTAACTGCAATTCTGAAAGCCTTCAGCAAATTTCTGTGTGACAGCTGCAGAACGGGAAAGATAAGAGAAAAAAATTCTAAAGTGGATTCATACAAAGCAAACGACTAAATATAAAATCTGCTTTTTATGGACGGTAATGAAAAGGTTTAATGAAAAGACATTTGTTTGAATGGTTATGTGTCATTATTACCCACATCTAAAGAAAAGGAAGACTGCATTCATTATTGAACAACTGATAATCACCTTTGGCGCTGGCTTCAGAAATATTCTCTGATCTCAGGATGATATGTTAGTATCATTTAGGTCATGTTAATCTTAAAAACCCGAATAAGAGCCATCCAATTTCTTTTATTGTTTCGTGACGATGTTTCAAGTCTTCTGAGAAAAGGCTTTTTCAGACCTACAGAAGCCTCTGGGGTGAGAAGTAAAACTTCTTCACGAACGGGTAGAAGAAGTCCAAATGCTTTTATTCAAGCACTTAAAGCTGGGGTGGGTAATAATGGGGAGCCAGCAAGATGTGAAAGTAGCACTCGTCTTGGCTCCTCCCCCTCTGGTTTCGCTCCTTGCGTGATCCAAGCCTTTTTTTCTTACCTCTGCCAAGGAATTGTTTTTACTGGCATTTATCTGTTTGTCTGTTTGTGTTCAAGATAATAAAAAATGGAAGGATTTTAGTTAAATTTTCAGGAGTTGTTGTAAATGTGAAAAGGAACAACTCGTTTAATTTTGGTGGTGATCTGGATCACCGTTTGGATCCAGGAATTTTTTTAAAGGCCTTGGCGGAGGTTCGTTCTCTCCAAGCATTTTTCTAGTTCACAGCTTTTTCCACCAACGTTTTTTTCTTTCTCGGCTGTTTAGCGGCAGGAGGCAACTAAACTGAGCCTGGTTGGGAAAATCCGTCCTGCATTTTCTCAGCCATATTTGCCTTCCAAGTTTCTTCTTCACAACTTTGTATTTTCATCCTGACACACTTTTTATATGCAGGGTGTGGCTGTCAGGTATGTGCTGCGGGAGGGGGAGGAGGGGAGCCTGGTGAAGAAGACTATAAGAAATGAACACCTTCAATTTGGCCCAAAGTTTTTGATTGGTCAGAGTTTTTATAGATATACAGCAAAGTGAGGTTTTGATGATTACAAAATGTATAAACTACTATCAGGACGAGGAACCACTTCACCTGGAGTAAAAAAAAAAATGTCTCTGAGCAAGATTACCTACACAAACTTTAGGATTTTTATACGACATAAAAACTCACTGAGCACTTTATCTGGTACACCTTTTTTATTGCTTTTGACAAATAACTAATCACTCAATAAAATTGCAGCATCCATCCACTATCCAAACCATTTAATCTGATCAAGGGTTGTGGGCTAGCTGGAGCCAATCCCAGGAGTCTCCGGACGAGAGGTGGGGTACACCCTGGACAGCTCGCCAGTCCATTGCAGCGCCAACACAAAGAGACAAACAACCAAGCCGAGGATCCCCCCCAGCCAAGGATCGAAACAGTGACCTTCTTGCTGTGAGGCCACAGTGCTAACCCAGTGTGCCACCATGCAAAATTACAGCAAATCAATACATTTGGGGTAGCTGTAGGTCAGGAGGAAGAGCAGTTGGCTTGTAACTGGAAAGTTTGGAGTTCAATTCCAGGCTTCCATTGACTATGTACCGAAGTGTCCTTGGGCAAAACACTGAACTAAGTTGCCCCCTGACATGCTTTTCATGGTATGAGTGTGTATGTAAGTTGCTTTGGATAAAAGCGTCTGCTAAATGACTGGTGAATAGAATAGGCATGTAGACGTGTTAAAGACAACTTTATGAGGTACAAACCTATTACCAGAATGATGAAGAAAGAGGATTTAAACTACTTTGAATGTGGAATGGTTGACAGTCTGGGAATTTCAGAAACTGTTGATGTGCCGAGAGTGGTCCAGAAAAGAGACCAAAAGTGTCTTGATGTAAGATGCTGGAGGATAATGGGCAGATCGTGGGAGATTAAAGGCACCCTGTCTGGCATGTTTTAGACATGATCCTCCTCCAAAGCACCTGAGTCAGATTATTGAACTTCCTCTTCAAGTTCTTTGCAGCCTGTTAAAGTTGGGTTGTCTATAAAACATGCAGGGCGGGGGAGGGGCCTGAGGACCGGAACTGAAAAACACTGGTTTACAGTAATAGAAGATCACTTTGAGGGCCACTCCCGAAAATGAGACTAAAATTCATGCTAACTCACCAAAATTAGAGGCCATAAAAACATTGCCTGGTCTGATGAGTTGTGATTCAGCTGCAACATTCTGATGGTAGAGTCAGAATTAAAAGAAAATTACGTACAAGCATGTGTCCATCCTGCCTTGAATCATCAATTACAGCTCATATTGCGCAGGAATTTGGTAAATTGGGGTTGTTGTGCTACAGAAATAAACTTGGAACAGTTCAAGCTGGTAGTACTGGTCTAATCTTGAGAATATTTTCTTGGCTACTTTTTGACTCATTAGCACCAGTTTTGCATCATTTAAGGGAATATTCACATCAGCTTTTTTTATTTGAATCCCAGTCCGTTTGCTCGGAAAGTACGTTTCGTTTGGAGAGCTATGAATGCGCCAAACAAATTCTGATTTAGACCAAAGAAGCTGACTCGGTCTGCTTACAAACGCAGGTCTTGGCGCGTTTCAAGTGGACCAAATGCAAGAAGCATACTACAAAACAAGTCACCTCCTGAATTTGACATAGCATTACATTGTGAGTAGATACATAGCTATCGTGCAAAGAGCCTTCTGTCTCATCTGCTGTTCATACTGCGTCCATTTCTGCAGTGTATTTCTGCAGTATACTTGCATTAGACAAAATAAAAACCCAAAACAGCAATAGTTTTATCTCCATGATTAACTCGCAACGGACTTTTCTTCTTCACGCCAGTCTTGTCCTCTCTTTTGCTAAATACTAGTGCAGCGCCACCTTTGGTGGGAATGGGGATATACTATTGTAAAGGTTTGGCTAGTTTGACAAAACTGCAGCGTGAATATGATCTCGGTCTGAATGGATACACTCCCCTACAACTGAGCCGAGTCCCCAATCGGACCGAGTCTAGGAGACTATCCTGATGTGAATGCACCCTTAAACACCACAACTTACCTGAGTATTGTTGCTGACCATGTTCAGTCTTCATGATCCCAGTGTGGCACTCAATTGGAGATTGAGTTGAGCCTCCAACTCAATCTGTTGGTTTTCCTTATATAGGATATTATGAATTGGCTTTCAGTATGTGTTTGTAAAGCGTCTTGAGATGGCCTTGCCGTGATTTGGTGTTATATAAATAAAGTTGAATTGAACTGAATTGAATTGAATCTGATGGCTTCTTCCAGAAGGGTCAATAACCTTAAATAATGTCAACCGGTTTCTTGAACATGACAGTGGATTCAGTGTACTTCAGTGGCCATGATAGTCACCACTTCTCATTACATTTGCCAAATGTTGAACCAGCTGGTTAGAAAGCCATGCTTATTAAATTTATAGATACTGAACTGCATCGTGAAATAAGTAAAATTCAAGTATATAAAACATACAAGTGAACAGATTTAATTCAATGAATTAATCATTTTTAAAATACTTTGAGAACTTCATGCAAGCCATCCATTTTTAGCTAATTATTATGGAAATAGGTCAATGGGTGAACAGTCTAAACTGAGATCTCCAGACCTTCCTCTCCCCAGACACCTCTTCCAGCTCTTCCAGGGGGAAACTAGATATTGACTTTCCAGCTTGGGTCTGCAATGAGGCCTCCTCCCAGAGGAGATGTTTAAACAACCTCCCTCAGGAGGTGACAAGAGGGTATGTTGACCAGCTGCCTGAACGCTCTTTTCAGTACGGAGGAGGAGCAGTCACGGCATTCTGAGCCATTTATCCACTTTCAAGGGTGGGTGCATCTTTTAGAGGAAGCTCCTTTCTGCCGTTTGTGTTTGCAGTTTCATTCTGTCAGTCATTACTGAGAACTTGGTGTCAGTCTTGGGTTGGAAGCTTTGGCTTCTTGCTCATCTCTCTCTCTTCACAACAATAAACTGGTACAATTTCTACATTCCTGCAGATTCTGCTCAAATCCACCATTTTATCTCTGCTCTCATGAACAAGACCTCGAGATACTTAAACTCCTCCACTTAAAGTATCAACTCACTCCTGACCTGATGTGGGAAATCCACCCTCTTTCAAATTGAAGACCATGGCCTCGGACTTGGAAGTACTAATTTTTATTCTGGCTGCTTCTCATTTAGCTGCAAACCTTACTGCAGCGCCTGCTGGAGATTTCCTCTCAGTATCTGCATCATCCTCAAGAAACACGGATGCAATCTTAAACTGACCCAAGTACGCAAATGTTTAGAAGAGATCGCCTACATTTCTAGAATGATGTTATTTCATGGGACTTTTTTTCCGGCCAGATTTCTCAGCTCTTTGTATTTCCATTTCTCATTAAGAGGTGTTTTCATGTTGATGAGTCAGTCAGACAAAGAATGACCACGATATCAGCCATCTTCTCCCATTTACACATCCTTTCATTTATTCTGCACACTGAATGTGTGCATCTTTCAGTCTGTCTATTCAGACACATTTTGGGACGATGTGGGATCCAAGGTCGGGGCCAAGGGCGCTTTTACCTGCTGCTGCTTTTTCTCACCAAACCAGAAATATCACACACCTCCATTCAAATGTAAGTTATAGATATGACTGTAAAACAAAAGAGAAAATACACTGAGAAATGAAAAAATAGACTGAATGAAACAGCCCCTTAAGTAAATTTAATTAATAACATCTCCTAAAATTGTCTGAAGATATGTTAGAATAAAAACCTCAAGAATATAGAATATAATAAACTTGTAAGGCAACATAATCAGGTGATCAATGTAATCAGAAAAGTGATATAAGAGTAAAAGGCTGTCTCATAAAAGTAAAAAAAATCTACATACTGTATGTAAACACGTGTATATAGATATGAATAGTTTTCACTTGGAGTACTAAATCGACCCCATGATGGCAACAGTCCTGCAGGTCTTCAATGTTTCCCTGCTCTAATTCACCTGAGTCATTCTGCAGAACTTTATAGGCTGTTGGATCAATTTAATGTGAATCAGGTGTGTTGGAGTAGGGATGCAATGAAAACTAGGAGGACAGCGGTACTTCAGGGACCGAATTGAATAGCCCTGGTTTAAAGAAACACTGTGTAGAATTACCAGCAGCTGGTGCTAAACATGGTCACTGAAATACTTTTCAAGCCCAGTAGTGGATGGACAGTCGCTGTCCAGTTAAACACACCGTAGTAAAAATGACATTTTGCAGCTGCCAGGTATGTGGATCCACATCAAGTAAACATAAATGGCTCATTCTTAAATAAAAGACGTAACAGTAACTTTTGTAAAGTAAATACAAACAAATAGAAACAGTGATTGATAATACTGTATTTTATATTGATATTATATATATTGATATTGTCATACTCTGCACACTTCAGTAGTTGATATCAGCAAATCCTGCCAATGGCTAGAGAGGACTGGAGTGAAGGCCAGCACAGTGGCAGTAATGATGGAAGCTCAGGAGCAAGTCTTTAGACCCAGATTTATCACATCAGGCAGGATCTCAGGTGCAGGCTCTACAAAGAGGCCCCTGAGATAGTCCAACAACTAACAACAGGAGACCTTTGGATCATGGGTGTCCAGCTCCGGCCCTCAAGGGCCACAATTGTGCAGGGTTTCCATGCATCCCTGCTTCAAAACACCTGACTCAACCTAATCAGTCATTGTGCAGAACTTGAAATGCTGTTGGATCCATTTAATGAAAGCCAGGTGTGTTGGAACAGGTATTCATCACAAACCCGCAGGACAGCGGCCCTTGAGGACCGACTTTGGACCCCCTTGCTCTAGATCAAAATGGGAAACACCTCCGAAGGTGGTGGAGAATGACAGAGTTAAGATCCTGTGGGACTTGTAGGTCCTAAGTCTCTGGTAAACCATCAAATCAGAGGCAAGTGAGATTTTTTGTTGTAAATGAATCTTTATCAATAACTTGATTTCTATATTTGATTAGCATATTTTTCGATTCCAGCATATTCATTCATTGAATATTTACTAACCTCGCGCCTTCATTAGCGTGCACCTTCTGTCTGCTCGCTGCAGCAGGTATGTGCCATGGGTGTCAAATAGTGTTTGGATCACAGAT
>NC_136617.1:11681910-11842647 GCF_933228915.1 Telmatherina bonti | reverse complement strand
TGTATATATATGTGTATATATATATATATATATATGTATATGACGTGTCTGTAAAGTGCCCTGAGACAACACTGTTGTGAAATGGTGTCTTTATACAAATAAAGCTAAACTGAATTAAATATAATTGAATTGACAGCATATTTCCACTTAGCAGCTGTTTACATTGTCAGCACCATGGTAACAGTAATACAGTTAATGTTATGCACTTTTTATTCAGTTTTGCAAACTTATCTTACGACCTCATTATGCACAGTTATTCAATGCTGAATGTTGCACAACAGTTTATGATCACTTTACTTATAGTTTTTATTTTAGGTAGACTGTTTGTGCATGCTCTTCTTCTTAAATTAGTCTATTCTTATACTTTAAACCAGAAGTGTCCAGCTTCGGTCCTCGAGGGCCACCATGCTGCAGGTTTTCCATGTATTCCTCTTTCAAAACATCTGACTCAAATGAATCAGTCTCTGTGCAGAACTTCATTGGCTGTTGGATCCATTTAATATGAGCCAAGTGTGTTGGAGCAGGGAATCCTGGGCATCGACTTTGGACATTTAAAGGTGGGGTATGTAAGATTTTCAATATTTAAAAAATAAATTAACTAATAAAATAACTGCAATCATAATTAGATAGTTTTTTTTAACATGTAGGTTCCAGTCTGTCCATATTTGTTAAATTACAAGTTTAATTAATGACAAATGACAAAAAGCACTTTTTTTTTTTTTTTTTTACTGGTACACTTAGGAAGGGTCTTTGTCATTAATTAAACTTGTAATTTAATAATGCATCAAATATGGACAGACTGGAACCTACATGTTTATAAAAAAAACAAAACTATCTAATTATGATTGTAGTTATTTTTTTAGTTAATTTTTTTTTTTAAATATTGAAAATCATACATACTCCACCTTTAAATATTTGTGGCGTTCAATGTGGACGGCAGAGTAAGAATTTCAGTGTAGAGTGAAACCAGTTTACTCTGCGTATGACAACAAACACTTGAATCTTTATATCTAGTTTAAGCTGTGACAATAGGATGTTGATGAATCATACTGTCACATATTTACTGTTTGATATTTAAGTACCTTTAGCATCATTGCTTGACTGTGTAACTATATGGAATAAAGATATGTAAACTAACAATTTGTTGAAATTACAATACTGTTAATTGCATGAAAAGCTGTATTCTTTCCTGATGAGGGAGCACAGATCAGCAGATATACCTATAATTTCAGCCTGCAGTTGGATGTCTTCATAAAGTGGCGCATTTTGACAGTCAAAAGTAAAAGAATAAGCAGGTGCCTAAGTAAGTAATGAATAGCAGACGTATGCTGACACAGCAGTCTTTGTGGAAAAGAAGGCAGAGATGTAAATATAAAGGAATCCTTAACAACAGCCCAGTGAAATTAGCTTGTTGAGTTTAACATGGAAGGAAAAAAGGCGGCTTGGTGAGTGATGCGGCTCAGAGTTTAAAGCTAAGCTGTATTTTCACAACAGGACAAACAAGCCGAGAACAAATGATGAGTGGAGGTGTGTGATGATTATCAGACAGTGTCAGACGAAGTCAGAACATTTCTTTGAGTGTAATATGAATGATTAAACATGACAGGAAAAAAAGGGGTGTAAAATGATAACATACATACTTTAGGAGATTCAGAGCAACAAATAATGAAATCTGCTGCAGAGGCAGACAATAATCCTGACTGTATAAGTTTTTCAGGTCTTGTTGTTGATTATTAGGTATACTTTTCAAACATAATGAAAGAAATAAAGTACAAAAAAAAAGAACAATAAATAGAGAAAGGAAAAAACAAAAATAAATAAATTATACTTGATAACCAAACAAAAAAAGCAGAAGTGAACCCTACAACCTTTCTCTATGTTCCTGTATTACATGCATGGAATTTAAAAGAGGGTTTGTTGTTGTTTGTAACAAAAATACACAGGAAAAACAACGCTTCCGGGTCTACAAGTAGATTTTGTTTTTCTTTTTTTGTTTGCCGGTTTATACAGATTGAAGTAGAGACGAAGAAAAGACGGAGAAAGTGAGACAACAGGCGAGTAAATGTCAGTACAGAGACGTTTAGTTACTTCGCTCAACCTAAACCACAGGATGTGAACGAGGCTGTTCAGGTTTTATCTGCAGCCGCCGCGAAGGTTCAAGAGTTTCACAGCAAGTGTGAAACCAGCCAGATGCGTCTGACATTCACTGAAAACACCGTCTGTGTGATAAAAGAACATTTTCTTGCACTTTTTTTCTTTTTCATTGAACAATAATAAGAAGAATCTGTGTTTTGAAACCGATTGAAATGAGAGTTAATGATACGGTAAAATATTAATAATATAGTAACGTGAAATGTTCTATATAGCAAAGACTATAACACTGAAACACACCTAAACCAAGTGGTAAACATGGCCAGGCAGGTTTTCTTTTAATAAAAGCTGTTAAAGGGTTTAACACATTTTTTTTTCAACCCACTGAAGTCACCAACACTAAAACCCACAACATATTGACTCATAACTCCATCTGTTCGTGCTGAAACACACACGTTTGCTGCTTTGCTTGAGCTCATTCAAACGTGGTTTCACAGCTTCGGTCAGCGGTTTTAAACATTTTCTTTCCTTTTTTTTTTTTTTTTTTACTCACAAATTACTTTACTTTACTATCTTCACATCACAAAGTTTGTTCTCACATGAGGATTGAATTTTTCCTTTAGAAGTTAATCTTTTCCTCCCAGGAGATAACCGCCTAGTCTAACTGGTTGTTACCAGAAAAACACAAAATCATGAGTTTATCAAAGTGAGCTCAAAAACAAATAGTTAGGACCTTTTTTTAGGTGGTATTTATGCAACTGATAAAAACCTATAACTGTAAATTAAAACATGCAGGTGTTATTTTCAGTTCTCTTCCTGCCAATAGCATTAAAAAGAAAGGAATCTTTTTTTTTTTTAATTTTAATAGTTTTCATACAATTAAACCATAATCCTGAGAAAATTATGCTTCTTATACTAAGATGTGATATAAACATTTATTCTGCTTTGGACAGGTTTATTACAAAAGTATTTAAATATTCCAAGAGTGACTTAATAAAAGTATAAACTAGAAAAAATGAGGAAAAAAATAGAAAATGAAAGGAACATCTTTATGTTTTTATGTCTTTCTGCTGGTGAGAATAAAGAGATTTTTTTTTTTTTTTTAAAAAGCTGCTGACTTTTGTGTGTGTGTGTGTGTGTGTGTGTGTGTGTGTGGTCTTCTGGTTCTCCACGTCTCCCTCGGAGTGATGTGTGATCTATGCGGCTACGCTGTGGTGAACCATCACAAACCACAGGCGAGCCTGAACATGAACTCTGCGATGCTGCGACCTCAAGCAGAGACTGATGGTGTCGCCGTTGGCGCTGTTTCGCTGCTCCACACATCACATGTCAAATTAAAAGGACAGCGCAGAGAGAAGGCGAGGAGAGTTGCTTTGCCTGAGGAGAAAATAATACTATGAAGCGATTCTCCTTAAACTGTTTAACAGCATCCATGAATGTGTGATTTAATAATCAGACATTGGATGTAAATGGAAATTTAATGGAGCAGACAAAAAGCAGAGGTTCTCCACTGCTGTCTCATCTCTTCCCACTGATTCTTACTCTAATTAGTTCTCATTTGCTTTTAACTTCTTTAGACTTAAATTATCTCACAGTTTCCTCTTTAAAGTGTTTTTTTTTTTTTTTTTTTTAAAATAAAGTACTCACACTAAAGTTCTCTTTCGTCAATGTCTTGGACATCATTACTCCATCTGAGCCTGATGAGCTCGGTTCACTCTAAGTTTGAAGACAAGATCTCATGTAATTATTTTATATTTCAGATGATTTAAACTAGAAATGCAACCACACATGTCGTGGCCCAGATGCTGTCTGTAAGTTTGACCTAAACAAACACTGATGTACATAACAGAACTCATCAGAATGGACCTGATGAAGAAGTTAATATGAATATTAGGATCTACTTATCCATTTATTTATTTAGCCGTATCATTAGCAGATGCATGTTTACATGTATCAATTCATTTATTTGGACCCCATCTGATACAATTCTGTAAGTCTAAAAATAAAAGCCTCCTCAAATGTGCTTGGTGGATACTGACTGGACTAGAAATGAAATAGAAGCAGAAACCAGATAACGTATTGGATAATAAAACATATTAGAGAAAGAGCTGCAGGTTTTTGCTTGCCGACCCCGTATACCGTCTGGGAATCATATTTAGTAAACCACTGCCTTTAAGTAGTTTTTTTAAATTAAATATATGAACAGGAATCAGTGGTTATTTTATTGTCTCAGGAAACTTTCACACATGGAGAAAACTGCGTGAACAGGTTCCTTTCTCATTTTTGAACAATTTCCTTTAATCAAACTGAGATAATACTGTATATGGACGCCAATTTTCTCTGCATTCAATCCATCCTAGTTACACTCAGAGCCGTTGTGGGTAAAACGTATTGCTAGAATAGAATTTAAAATCCTTCTCCTTACATATAAAGCTCTCCACAACCAGGCACCACTATATATCAAAGACCTCATTGTTCCTTATATATTATATGTGTGTGTATATATATATACATATATATATATATATATATATATATATATATATATATATATATATATATATATATATATATATATATACCAAGTAGAGTACTTTGTTCGCAGACTGCAGGCTTACTTGTGGTTCCTAGAGTCTCAAAGAGCCGAGCAGGAGGCAGAGCCTTTGGTTATCAGGCCCCTCTCTTATGGAATAAGCTCCCAGTTAGTGTTAGGGAAGCAGACACCCTCCCCACCTTTAAGACTAGGCTGAAGACTTATCTTTTTGATAAGTCCTATAGCTAGGGATGGTTAGCATCCCTTAATTATGCTGCTATAGGTTTAGACTGCTGAGGGACATTTCCTGATACACTGAGCTTCTTTCTTTTTTTCTTTACCCCCCCCCCCAATAACAGTGTTGCATCATTAACATGTATGTCTCCTGTCTCAGCAGGTCTCCCTGGCCGGGAGTAGCAGTTCCTGTTGTCTGTTGTCTTTCTGTCCTCTTCCCCCCACACAGCAGAGGCAGATGGCTGCCTGTCCTGAGCCGGGTTCTGCCGGAGGTTTCCTTCCTGTTAAAAGGGAGTTTTTTCCTTCCCACTGTTACCAGTGAGCTTGCTCAGGATGGGAGGTTGAGTTGGACCCTCCAACTCAATCTGTTGGTTTCCTTATATAGGCTATTCTGAATTGGCTTTCATTATGTTTTCTTCTCTGTCTGTAAAGCGTCTTGAGATGGCATTGCCGTGATTTGACGCTATATAAATAAAGTTGAATTGAATTGCTCAGGGGACCACTACGGTTCACCTTCATTGCCATGAGAGTACTGGAACCTGGGACCTCCAGACCCGAGTCCACCTCTTCAACCACTACGACGCCACTCTGCAGGTGCGCTGACGGAGAGACTGTACTACATTTTGAACCCATAAGATTTCCAGTATACCATAACAGCCTTTCATAAACTCACTGGGGAAAAAAAAAAATGCAGCCATGACATTTCATTTTTCTCTTCATGCCTCTCCTGGGCCTCAAACAAAACACATATTGCACTTCTAGTCCTTAGAAACACTGCAGATTTAAAAAAAAAACAAAAACCTGACAAATGATTACATTTGAAGGTCAAACCAGTAAGTCCCAACATTTACACCCAGCGATTTCCTACATACTGAGCTGGATGTTTTGATGCAGGATGTTTCCGTGGAGACAGAGGCAAATAATAATTTAGTTTGCACTCTGTGGACGTGAGAGAATGAAACCATCATCTACCTCAAATCTCATTCATACCAAAAGTTACTTTGCAAAATACACACAACTAAATAGTCTAACAGGTTTTTCCTTCTGTTTTATTGTGTTTTCTAACATCTCACATCCATTTTCTTGCCATGTTTTATGTTGTTTTTGGGGCAGATGTTTCAGTTTTTCTGTGAGATATTAAGAACTTGTTACATTTTGTAAAATTAGGTTCTTTTTCCCCATTTCATTGCTGTTTTCTGCAATGTTTTATCCTTTCTTATTCTCTCTGATAAAAACGTGTTTTCATTTAATGCTTCTAAAAGTTCAATTTCACACCAATTTGGAAGGCTAATATAGCAGACAATAAAAAGTGGTCAGATAAATATCTGAAACCTTCCTCATTATATTATGTGTCATAGTTCAATACTGACTTCCTCATCAGTGCAATAAAAACGGAAGTGATTCAGAATGTGACTTCCTGAGGAAAGTCTGCTACACCAGAAGGTTGTGGGTTAGAAAGAAGTGAAAGTCTTGAAAGGTCAAAATGGTGTCAGAGAAAAATCTATAGATTTCAAAAGAGAAAAGGAAGCAATGTGGTTTAAGGACGATATGTTTAACCACTTAAAGCAGTCTGTGGTTTTACTCTTAAAGTCTGGCACAGCAGCAGCCTTTTTTAAAAAAAAAAAAAAATAAATAAAAATGATTATTTAAAGATTCCTCTGCTGTGAAGATAGAAAGTTGTACACACTGGGCTTTTTTAAAAAATTTTTTTTTTAAAGTTTTGCTTCCTTGTTTACCCGTCTAGTTATATTCAGAGCTACATAAGGTTGCTGGAGGACAGGAAAGATTTTTATCAGGGACTTATTCTAAGGAAATCATTGTCATACATTACACTGCTGCAATAACTGGAGAGACGGGAGATATAAAACATTTTTACATTAATAATCTGGATCATCAAGAACAACAAGTTCACAAGTATCCATTGAAAGATAAGTCGGTAAGTTTTGTGGCATTTCATGTGGTAGGAGGATTAAATGGTTGCCCTCCGAGAAGTTTTAGTTTACGGTCTAGTGATGGTGTTAAACTGGTTCCTTGATACCTCCATGTTGGGAGCTGTCTGGGCTGCTGGGGTCTATCGCATATGTATTCATACCCTTTCATTAAAGAATGAAAAAACAGCTGCCTGTGAAATGAGCTGAAATTGACTAAAGTAATAATAAAAATTTTATGAAAATCATTACATTATTTTCTAATTCTGGTTCAAAAAAATTTTTTTTTTTAAAAAAGCAAACAAATAAGATAATTTATTACATATTACATCACTCATAAACTAATATTTAGTTGAACAATCCTTTAATGTTTCTGCTACAGTCAGGTGTTTTCTGTTCCTCTCAGTCAGACTTCTGCACCTGTTGACAGGTATTTTGTCCCACTGTTCAACAGAAAAGTTTCTAATTTGTCCAGGACCAATTTGTTTGTTTTTTTCTTTCTTCAACTCAATTAAATGAAAAAACAGTGTCTTATCTTACTAAATTATATTTTTGCAAATTTTTAGTTATTGTTCCTTTTTTAAGTCTCCAGTTATTTGAGTGACTGTTGTGAATTCAGCCTTTTCTTTAATGAAAGGGGATGAATACATATGAGCACAACTGTACATCTTAGTTTCAGCTTGAAATGGCAAAAAATAACAGACTATTTTTGATGTGATTATAAACTCTACAGAAACCATCTTTATAGATTTCTGATGAAACTGCTCCCAATCCACAAACGTAATTTTAATTGATGTATTTTTGTCCAGATGGATACAAGTTTTGGTGGCAAGACGGCAAAAGTTCAACAGAATTATTAATGTACTTTAAATGTGAAGCATAAAATCAGCCTCCTTTCACTTCTGGCTTGACTCATGTTTTGTCATAACGAGATGAAACAGATATATTTAAATCGGTGCACTGTGTGCTTTCAGAAGAGGTGTTGTTTTACATGCATCGGGATTTATAATTTGTGTTGACGTATTGTTTAGTCTTTGTTTAAAGTCTTAACTGAGTCTGGTGGTCATATAAATGATTTTATCAGCTTTTAGCTGAGATTCTGGACTTTCTGTAAATATCAGAGTTCTACATTTACATTACTGACCCGACATCACACCAGTGAAGCTGAATGTTTAGTCCTGCACCTTCTGCACCTGGGGGCTTTGGGGTGCAAAAGGTTAATGTAACATACCTTGTAAGACTTTTTGTAGGAACGGATGGAAATGAGAGAAGCTAATTTTTTTCTTTATGAACACACTTCTGCATCCCGTATACATACAGTCCAACCTCTCTGTGTCTTACCTCTAAAATCACACCTTGGTTCCTACAACACATTCACTCCTGCTACAGTTAACTTTTTTTAAAAAAAATAAAATTGAGATCAACAAATCCCATATCTTTTCCTGAAACATTTAGGTTTGAGATTTATTAAGAGTAAGCTACTCTGTGCGTTTGGTTTTTAACATACTTAGTTGTTATTCGCATAGCAGGAACAATTATTACATTAAAATAGGCAGCTTTGACTCTTTAAATAATTTCAATCCCAGGTTTGGGTCAGGAGGTGAACTATAGATGAGCGAGACGCATCGGAGTCGGGCATCGTTCCTCCTGTTGGCAATTAATATATTAAATGCAGATAAATTGCAAACGTGGTCTGAGCATCATGAGCTGAAAGCAGAGGTGTGATAATGAGCCATGAGGCCCAGCCTTCCTGCAGGTTTCCAATCAGCTTCCAGCAGCTTGGAGCTCTGGATAGTTTCAATTCTCATCTTTTAGCAACCTGCTTAGTTCATCTTTAATTAGACCTCGCAGCTCGGTCACATCTCCAGCTGAGAGACGGAAACGTATTTTCCAATCGCCACACACACACACAAACGTACACATACACCGACAACGCTTGAACTTCAATTTTATTGTTCTGGAAAAAAAACAAAAAACAACACCAAGTAAAAAATAAATTACTTCTTTGAATTTGTTTTTAAACATCCTGGTCAGAGGCTGTCCTCATCGATCGGACGCCCAGGAAACTGACTCAACTCAGATGACGCTTGAAAAATTTCTGAACTGTGCTTCAAATTCTGGCTCATTTTATTCACTGAGAGTAAAAGACTTCCAGATCAGGAGTTCATGGTGGATCTTCAGCAGCTGAACTAATCTAATAACATAAATTAATCCGAAAACATTTTATCTTCAAACTGAGCGAGCTGTTGGGTTTCTTTCATCAAGTCAGTCTCGAGTTCCTGCATGGAGAGTTTTCTCTTGTTTAGGTTAATTATAAATGTTACACATTGAGACAGAATGTGTTGGAGACAAAAACAAATCAGGAACAGGAAAATGAAATACTTAAAAAAAAAAAAAATCACACAGCGAGAGACGGGTGTTTAAAAATGTAAACAACCTCTTTGCTGAAATATTTGTTGAGTTTGCCGTCTCCTTCACTGACTAATTCGTTGCCGCCAAGCTTGACAGATTCTGTTGACACAACTTAACAGAAGCAAAAAACATTTACACACACGTAATCTCTCTCCTGAAGTAAACCATCACTGTGTGGTTGTTATTCTTAGACTTTTATCAGCCTTCTGAAACACAGAGCATCATCAAATAGAGCTTAATACTGTAATAACTGCTCATACAAACAGAATATATGCAACTGTAAAATGTTTCTGTGGCTCTATGAGATCTCAAACTAATACAAACGGTAAATGGAGGAAAACAAAAACATGCAAAACTTAAATGATTGCTGTTACACTGTAAAAAAATGCCTGGTTGCAAAGTTTAGGAGCCTTCAGTATAAAAAAGATGGAGGCAAACGTGAAGAACATACCAAATTACACTGTTTTTAAGGAAAATGTATCTTTAGAAAATGTTCTTTTTATTTTAATCCCTTTTTTTAATGTGTTAATCATAAAAAAATGAAGGCTGAAGTGAAATATTTCAACAATAAACTGGCATTAAAGGATAAGAAGGATGGCAATGCTCAGCAGTTCACCATGACACCTTCTGGGACAATATTTTCTGAGAAAACAAAAGAGAAAAAACTATTAAAAAGTACTTATTAGACCATTACGAGGCACTTAAGCAACCAGGAGGGGTTGAAAAAACAATTTTCAAACAAAAACTAAATAATAAAACAACGTAAATCGGTTTCCTTGAAGTTAATTCAATAGCATAGGTGAGTTAAAATAGTCCCAAGCTCATACCCCATCCCGTTTCCTCTACAATGTTCGTAAGAAATCCTCTACATCAGGCACTTGTTGAGTAGTTCATAACGGCTCCATGCTGGCCGATCAGAAACAGCAAGTGGCCTGCTGCTCTCCAATCACCTCCTCTCAGTTAGTTAGTCCAGACAGTGTCTTCCCTCCTCTCCTTAGTCTCCTCTTCAATCCAACTTTCTCTCCTTCCTCCCCGACACTCCTGGAGCTTCTGTACACGCCAGGGGACCTCAGCTCGATGTCATCAAGTGTGGGGTCATCGGGCGACACGGGTTGGGGCGCTGGGTAGTTGGGTTGGTAGTATCGGTACGGGTCGTCCTCCTCGACCTCGCCATAGTTTTGGAAGACGCTGGGTGGAAGTTGGACTGAGGGGACAGCGCCGCCGTCAGTGTTATCTTCACCTTCTGTATTTCCAGCCAACCAGCACCCAGTCGGTCAGACAGGAGGAGAGTCAGCGAAAGCCCAAAACAAAGATGGCCGCCACCCGTCACCATAGGAAACATTGTTTTGGGACAGTTTGTTGGGTTTTTATTGGGTTAGCGGGAAGAGGGGGATTGGATAAAAAGGAAGGAGCAAGAGACATAGATAGACAAGGGTTACCAAGGGTTAACAAAGGTTAACTAGCCATTGTTACCAAGGTTACAAAGTGACTAAACTGAAAGCAGTTAGAAGAAAGTTCCAGACAGCTTTATGTTAAAAGTTAGCGTAAGCAAATACGTTTGAGTTTAACACAGCGAGTATTAGATCTGTTACCTTTTAGCTGACATTCAAATTGTCACAATTAAAATAAATTTAATGTTTTCAAGTATTATTAATATCAAATGTTTTTTTTTTTAATGCTAAATTATGTTAAAACGTGCATAATATAAACACAATTTTGGAGGTTTTAGTTGCTCTAAAAGAGGTGCATGGAGTTAAATTTACAGTATAAAGTCTGTGAAGTCTGCAGATTAAAAAAGAGGCACCGGGTGATCATAATCTAGAAGAAAAGTCAGGAAAGGATGATTGTGTCAGTGCAGGTTCATTTTATATCCATGAAAGATAATATTGAGCCAATTAAAATATACTTTTATTATTATCATTATTATAGTATCTTAAAAAACTATTTTTTTTATTGTAACACAAGCATTGAAAATACTTTTAGAATAAAACTAAATAGATTAACATCTCTGGAGTTACAGATGCAAACTGGGTAAATCAATTTACATATTTGTGAGATGTGTTAGGACAGGTTCCCTTGTCTTTTGGAGGGAGTTGGTTATGGAAATATGACTACTGTAAATAAAGAGACATTTATAAAATGAATTTGAGTAATTTATATGATTAAATAATAACAAAAAGTGTCAATAAAAGGCCAGAAATATGTGAAAATAACAGTATTTTTCCACAGTAATCTTAAAAACAGTCCAGAATTTCACAAAATGCAGTTTTCTAACAGGTATGAAGGTTGACAAAGTTAGCAAATACGCATGTTTTAATTAATTACAGCAGCTTTGTTTGCACACATGAACATGATACGCCGTATTAATGTGTGCTTGAGGCTAATTAACTAATGCACTGACACCATCTCCATCTTCTGTAATACTTAGCAGCTTCTGTATCAGTGAAAGCTATGAATCCTTACTGTTAATGCTTTGGGTGTTTGTGAACGTGGTTTAGTAGTCACTAAGACGCTGTGCTGCTTAGAAACGAACATCATAAAATCACAGGATGGAAGGGATACACAAACAGATGCACAGAAACAAACACAAAGACAGAAAAATGATTACAACATGCAGAAGTTACTCACAGAATACTCCCAGCAGGCTGCAAGTCGCACAGCGCCTTTTAGGCTGCTGTGTTACCTTTAACCTCAACACACATTAAACATGAACATAATCATGCATTTCATGGCTAATTATGACTCCTTCAGGGTTTTCTGTAGTTTAAATGTGTGCTGTTTTCTAAATGTGGTGAGAATTATCTTAGTGGTCTGCTAATACTCTGAATGCCCTGGAAGCATGCGCTGGTGTCTGCTTACTGACTGAAAAATTATTAAAATATAGTTCAAATGTGTAATTAATTAGTGTTGTATAGATCAGAAAACCCCCATGGAGCATATTTATTATCTGATTACATCCACACTCACCGTACCCGAGGGACTGAACACATCGGCTCAAATAAAAACACATTAAGATGCAGATTTCACTGGTCATGTGTTACTATGTGGTCTTACTTCACTGGTGTGTGAAGTATGACCATGCAGTGATGTACATACAGCAGTAGGGCACTCAAAAATGGCAAAACTAAGCTACGTAAGTTTTTCCACCCAGTCCATTAGACATCTTCTCATAATTTATGATTTCATTGCCAATTGCTCAGCGTTAGTCACTCAGTAATTTTAACTTTTGTTTTTATTTTTATATGATGACTCATTCCAAATTGGTGTTTTAAAAGCACATTTGACGGTTCTCTTAAGTAAGATATTGAATGGCATAAGTAGCGTTTTCTATATGCTGGATAAAATTAGTTAAAAGTTATTTTTTTTCATGTAATCTTTTATGATAGGTTCAAATCAGTAAATTAATACCCCCTCATCCTTCTAATAACATTGTGTTCCTGTCTTGACTAATTCTATCAATATTCCTTATAATTACATCCCAAAGTGTAAAAAAAAAAAAAAAAAAACAAATAAAAAAAATTAAAGTGTCATTTTGGGAAACATGAACATTTTTCCTAACATTTCAAAAAAGATAAAGAAAGAAATGTCTTAAAGTAAACATGGAAATGTAGCCAGTAGGTTGTTAGCTAAACATAGCTAAGTGTAGTATAGTTTTGCTTATTGATTAGCTTAGTTTGTTTAGCTTTGCTTAATTTAGCTTAGCTAACAAGAAAGCTAACTTAGTATGGAAGCACTAAAATAACAAACTAATATATCTATCCTGTTTTTTAGAACCTATGAGTAAAATGGATGTTTCCCTGTTTGAGAGGTGAAGCGTTAGCAGGCAACCTCATCTCTAAGTAGCTCTCATCAGCTTGAACAAATGTGTGACTACCTGTTTTAGCTTACGGCTACAATGTGACAGCAGAGCTCAAATGTCTAAAAGTTTGATATGGCCTTTTGGTTTTGTTTCCACTGTTCTTGGTTTTTTATCTTACATGGGAACAGTTTGTGGAGGAAGTAATACCTGTTCAACGAATAACTTAAACACAGCTAGCCACCATAAATACCTCTCTGTGATACTGAGGGAAGCCACTAGTTTCTTCCATGACTTCTGTGCAGATAGAAGTTTTATTTGTATAGAACATCAAACATTGTGCAGGAAGTTTAATTTTAAATAATTACAAGGAGTTTGTCTTGTACTTGTGAGAAGCCAAGTAATTATTTTAGAAGGATATCTAAAAAAAAACAAAACTGTTCCATGAGATGTCTAATGTTTTGGGTGCCATGAACGAACATCATAAAACTAAGACTGAAGTATCTTGTTTGTCTTAGAGTTGATGCTTTATTTGTGGCACTGTGCTGTTTGGATGTTTGCTATTGTATCTCATCCAAAACAAGCCAAGTCTGTCATGTGATGCTTAAAATAGCTTAAAATAAGAAAAATTACACACTTTGAAGACAAATATCTTGAGTGTTTCAGAGATGCAACTTAAATACACACATGCAGGCTGAAAAAGCAAAAATCTGTATCTTAACTGTGAGTGTATTTCAAAGAGTTGAATGCAGCCGTTTGAAATACACCGAGTGTGGGATGAAATGACTTCAATGGCATGCGGTCTGTTTAACTCAGTGGCAGCTTTATAACATGAAAAGCAGCCGAATGAATTAAACAGTTCACCTGATGACCCTCGATTAAAAAGACACAAGTTGTATTGACATGCTTTCATGCTCTTTATATTATCAACACGTTTAAATGTGCATACTTATATAAAACGAGCTGAATTTCTGCTTTATTGCTATTTTAAGGTTCAAAGTATCTGATACTACAGCTGCCAATTTGGGCTGTAATTACGCAGTAATTGAGATGAAGGCTGGTGTTCACTAATAATCCATCCAAAAAAAAAAAACTTGAAGAAACTTTGGAATCAAGATTTTTTTTTCTTGTTACTACTTGGACGCTACATACCTCCAACATTGTAACCCACACAAGAGTTCTGGTCGCAGTATCCTGGAGGCCCTGGAGGGCCAACTGGTCCAGGAACCCCAGGCCGACCAGGAGACCCAGGAGTTCCAGGTCGCCCTGATGGACCCTGGCTGCCAGGTCTGCCCTGTCCCTGGGCACCTGGACAATAAGACAAAGATTTTAGTGTACACAAATACTAATCCAATACTAATTAATAATAATACTAATAGTAATTAAGCATTTTCATTGTTAGAAATCTAAATAAATAATCAAATAAATCAATAAATTGTCTGAGAGCTTCTTAAAAATGTCATGGTCTTATTTGGATTTATTTTATTTACCAGGAGGTCCTGGGGGTCCTCTGGGGCCTTGGACACCAACCCCTGCAGATCCCTTCTCACCCTTCTCTCCTGGTTGACCTGAACACACACACACAACCAGTGCTGAGAAATGCTGTCATTTCTAAAATTAACTATTTAAAAAATATTTTAATATTTATATATCAACTTATATGTCAACTCAGATTCTCTCAGTTGATGTATAAATAAATATATATAAAAAACATATATATAAAATTTAATTATTTCTTTTTTTAAAGACAAATCTTAAGCCTTTCATTACAGTGAAAAGCTATTTAAAAGCTGTTTTGTAGTATATGATTGGGTAAACACGGTGTATGTGTAAATATACATGTATAAATACAGGGATAGAAAGTGAAGAGCTGAGTTTTCTGTTGCAGAATGATAAAAATAAAATAGATAAAAAGTAAAATGGGATTAAGAAATAAAAGAACATTCCTGTGTGCTTATAGAAGTAAAATACATTATGGAAAAAAATGATGCATTGAAAGGGCTAATTGAAACTTTCTATAAGTTTGTGTAATAATTTGTTCTGCTTTTTTCTCGGCAGCAGTGTTGTTTTAAATTGCGTAGGAACACATTTTGCACCATGAGGCGAGGTGCATGTGTTCCTCCCTTACAAATGACATGAATCTTAATTATGTGATTCTTTTAGGTACCTTTTTTCCCCCAATAATTTATAAATCTATACTGTAATAATTTCTTTTGAGAGGCTGCACCACAAATAAATACATATCTTAAAATGTCAAGCATGGCTGTTTTTCTGATTCTTTCCCACAGAGTGGATGCAACACTGGTTTTCACAGCTCATTGTGGTTTGTACAGGCCATAGACCACGTTCTTCCTCTGAGAGTCTGTTAGATGGCGTTACCTCTCTCTCCGGGGTTCCCATTCTGCCCGTTCTGTCCTGGGATTCCTGGTCTTCCTGGTGGTCCCTGTTCTCCTTGGGGTCCAGGGGCTCCTTGACGTCCAGGCTCACCTGGGGGTCCAGGTACCGTGCGGATGGACACTGGTGGACTGGGGACGTGGTTCAGGATGGAGTTGTAGTGTGCCATGTGGCCTATAAACAAACAAGCAAACAAAAAACCCAGAAATTTAATCGTTTTTCAGAATTTTAACCATCATCAGATACAACCTAAACATCACATCTCAAACTGAACATACTCACAACACTAAAAGATAATAAAGACAAATCATCATGACCACTCCAAATAAGGTGAAATGACATAAAAACAAGAAATCAAAATGTAACGGATGAGAGAGAAACAAGCATCTCTAAAGACCAGGACAACCAGATGGAGGGATGCTGCAGATGTGATCAGACATCTGCAGCATGTGTTGTTGTTAGTGAATAAGAAAGGGTATTGATAACACAGAATAGACATAAACTAGCTTGGACATCTTGATGAAAAATAAAACAAATACGGCATTCTATTTTTTTTCTATTTAACCTTTATTTAACCAGAAAGAGCATCTCTGTGATTAAAATCCAAGAGTGTCGTCACCAAAGCAGCAGTAGAACAGTTAAAAAAAACTTTACAAGTACAAAGAAACAAGCATTCAAACTAGCTCAGGTTTTAAATCAAAGTTAACAGCAAATAATAATAAAACAAAAGATAATTCTGCCTCCAAATCATCTAAAGTTTGTTTAGTCTCCAATGAGACAAAGTCATGAAGTTTCAACACATGACAGATGACAGAATCGTAAAGTTATAGATTTTATTTTGGCATCATTTGTCAGGGTAACACACAATGCGTGTGTGGGTAACGTCTGTGTTTTTAAATGTTTTTAATTTTTTAAAGTTAAGCACTTTGATATGCTTTTGTATGAAAAGTGCGATACAAATAAAGTTTGATTTGATTTGATATAAGCAAAGTCCAATCTCAGTCCGCACACTTGAGACTAAAAATAATAAAAAACTTCTGCAGATAAAGACTGTAAAGTTCTGAACTCTGGAGAGGAGTTGGGTGTTAGGAAGGAGGCTGATCAAGATCAAATTTGTGAGTGAGAATAATCCTCTTCACGGACAAAGACGACCATCCAACATTTATATAAAATAAACAATGACGCGCAAGTGGTCTGAAATTTCTGATGAACCTCAAAGCTCCATGAATCATAATATGTCGAGCATGTAGACTTGCAGATTGGCCATGCATGTCATGTTCCCAGTAACAATGCATCAACAAGCTGATTTATCCCATTCACACCCTTCAAAACATCCTGAAACTCAGCAAATCACAGTTAAACACATGCAGTAAGTGTTGCAACTCACTTTGGATCAGCTGCTCACAAACCTGCCTGGCGATGGCCTGAACTGATGCCGTCGACTGGAGGTCGCCCTGGAAACACAAAGAACGGTTAATCTCAAGTCAGGTGGGATTTTTAGACCTGCCAGATGTCGTTTTATGCCTCCACAGCTGTAAAAATGTCAACATTTCTCCAGTTTATGAGGTCTGCATTACATTCAAACTGGTTTATGTTCTTCCTCCATCATGCAGGATTCATTTGCACATATATGCAAATATTTGTCCCTGAAGGAGAATGTTCATTTTTCTCTCTAAATAGAAAAGCATCTTATGCTAGCAGGTGATCTACACAGAAACAACATTTATTCATTTAATTAAGCTGAATCTTTTCGCTTAAATACTCATTTTGTTTTCTCCGGTGTTACCAGGGAGCCTTGAATAAAATACCAGTGAGGAAGGAAGTTTTCCAGGACTCCTCATTAAAAATACTGTCAAAAAGCAAACATATAAGCTATATTTTAATTAGCCTTTTTACTTCTTTATCCTAAACAGATGTCTCATTTCTATGATTTGGTGTAAAATTAAATTTGAAAAATAAAAAAACAAAACAAAACAAAAACATCCGGTGTTCCCATGATCATTTTACAAGCTCAACATAGAACTTAATGATGACTTCATTCTGGATGAATTTAAACTAAATAATAATGAACATATATCTGTTGTTTACTGGAATATGTGGGATGTAATAATGGTGACAGACGGAGGATATTTCATCAGAAGAGATTTGTGGTGTGGTGTGTTAATGCTGCAAACCCTGCAAACTGCTGCTGCGGCATCTTTAGATGTATGAAAAGTAGGAATTGTAGAATTTCAGGGACACTTTAGAAGATATTCATGCATCTTTATTTAGTTTAGTTTCAACAAAGTGGATTTTTTTTTTTTCTTTGAGAAGATGCTGAAAACAGATCAAAACCCCAACTGGCAGGATGTGACAATAAATTCATAGACTACAAAATGAAACTAGATACATATCTCTCATATATATATATATATCTATATATATATATCTATATATATATATATATAGATATATATATAAAAACAATGTATGTAAGAAAGGTCTTCATAAAGTATTTTTTGTGCCTCTATCTAGTTACATAAATAAAAAAAACAACAACAAGACACAGTCGTCTTGTTCGCCTGATGTTTTGTTTCACAAGCTGTAAAGGTGTAACATGCATTTATTAATATGTAAGCTTAAATTAAATTCCATCCAATTTATATCTAATCCCAACCATGAGTTTTTACGTCTAATCAGTCTGTATATAGGAGATAAAACAGGGTGGGGGAGGGTATATTTCCGGAAGGAAGGCGGTGACTCACCCGTTCACCTTTCTCCCCCCTGCTTCCAGGAGGACCCTGCGGACAAGAGATGATGGAAAGCAGAAAAAAAATGTAACATTTAACTTAAAGAGAAACAAGCTTGTCAGAGCAGATTATTAGATGTGTTTTGGGAAGTGTGTGGAATTTCCCCCTTCAAGCTTTTTTTTTTTTTGTTTAAAGAGAAGTAATCAAAACAAAATATTAAAGAAAAAGTAAACATATAAACTATATTCCCACCACATTTAGAGAAAATCCAAACATAAAACACAAACGACGATAAAACGATCCAGAATTAAATCTTTAGTGGTGACAAAACCTCAGCTTATTAAATAACAACCTTTTATAAACAGTCATTAGTGAAATCTTATGAACTGTTTATTTTCCTCCACTAGGTCCTCATTAAGACCTGAAACTGACAATAGTGTTAATTAGCTGATAAGTGGTGTCTGCCGTCCACCCACACAGCAACAATTACAAGCTTCATAACATTTTATCAGAGCGATGCGACGCAGTTCATCAGCTGCTTGTATCACCTCCCACAGTCTCATCTCTTCACTGGAGACAAAACGGTATTTATCTCACTCAACGGGAGAAAATGCCAAAGCAAACAGTCATCACATGCTGAGATAAAATGTCACAAACACAAGATCTGCTAAAGTGGAAAACAATATTGTAAACAGATAGAATATATTTTTTACGCTACAGCCTCACTGTCTCACACGGTAATGGAGGCAGAGCTGCATCTGTTTATCAGTTTCTTCAAGAGACCAAAGCAACATGCAGAGAGGACGATTTCCCAGAGAAATAATAACCACAGCTCGTTGCAAATACGTCCAGCAGAGATTTCTTTGTTTTTAAAGTAAAAGATTCAATTCTTTGGTGTTATACCTCTGAATCTGCAGCTTTTTCTTTCTAAGTTCACATTTAAATAGTATAATAAAACTAAAAGCCTTGTAGCAGTTAGTATAATAACATTAATTGCAAAAAGGTTACTTTAAAGGTCCCTGTATCTGGTTTAATCATTTATTTGTTTAAAAACAATAAAAGAATGATGATAAACGCATCTTTAGAGAATTTATTGAAGCAGGGATGAGAATAATGAGGCCGACAAGATTTTGTTGTGGATAAATTTCACATAAATTTGAAACTTAAACAATTACTTGTTTGTTAAAAAAAAAAGAGTTGAAAAGGAATACTGACTGAATGTTCTTATTCAGGCAGGACAGAATGTGTTAAGCTGTCTAAAGGCCAATTTGTTTTTTTTTTTTAACATGCATACACAGGTACGTCCTTTTTACACGTTAATGCTTTTGGCTACTTTGTGATGTTGTGGTTGTGAGCAGTAAATCCACAAGAGGGCAGTAGAGAGTACAGCATTCTGAGTCAGGTTTAGTTAATACGGTGGCCTGGAAGTTTCACAACAATACAAAAGTCACAATAAATACAAAAACCACAACACACATCACACAGTACAAGCTGCTCTGTTGTTTTATTATTTTTTGTTACAATTGAATGCTTACGCCTTTTTTTCTTTTGCATTTCGGAATTTAAACCTCACATAATCAACAAGCGGGACATTTTGGGAAAAAGCTCAAGAAGCCCATAAAAAAAAATAAAAAAAAATAAAAAAAAACCCCAACTAATGGTAAATAATGTTTATTAATTTCGGCATGCTCTTTTATAAATGTTGCTAACTGTAACATGTAAATAAAGAATTTATGCCTGTTAGAGGCATTCATGTCTTGTGCCGTAACTTTCGCTGATGCCTCCCTTGTGTGGTGTAAGTTCAGAGTAGAAAGAAAGAAAAATGTAGTGCAACTTTTGCATTTTGAATGCACTTTTGCATTCATGTCATGGTTATTTTGCATTCCTGCTACACTTCTGGGCCACCGTACAAGAGTAAACATGATGATGGTGGAGGAGATCATGATGCGCATTAACAGTAAGAGACATAAAACGAGGCAGCACGGTGATGAAGGTGGTCTGTCCAGCCCTTAAACACAACATGGCTTCTTTGTTCTTCTAACGGGCTGCACATCAGCTACACTGCTCAACACTGCCCTCTGCTGTTACCGGTGGAACTACATTTGTTCTAAAAATGGAAAAAAAAAAAAAGCTCTTTCCTTTCCACAAAGTGGCCTCATCTGCTGTTTCCCAGGTGTCAACAAGAATACATGTCACGTCGTCAAACAGTTCAGTGTGTGTCAGACAAGCCAGACGTGTGTCAAACTGGACAGTTACTCCAGCTGACAGACACTTTGGTCACCTCACTGCGATCTCTGCGTTCAGCTGACAGACTGTTCAGCCTGATTGACAGCACGTCCCGCTGCCTACTGGATGTTTACAGAGTCCACATGTTTTTATTTTTTCCAGCAGTGGTTGTTTGAAAGGTGATGAGAAACAAACACAACAAGGTCTCCTTTATAATGGTGTGGGAGACGAATAACAAGGTTAATGAGGAGAGACAGCTGTGCTGTGTTGTCTCCTGACTCACCGGCGGTCCCAGTAACCCCTGTTTTCCTGGAGGGCCTGAATTTCCTGGAGAACCTGGAGCTCCTGGAGTTCCCTGAATGGACAAAACAAAACAATTTGGTTAAACTCTGGAACTACAGATTCTATAATCTTGCTTCATAAAGGTAATTTAGATGCATGCTTATTTTGCAGGATGTGTTTTCTTGTGGATAGAAGCTTTTCAGTCTTTCAGCAGATCCATTTCTTGGGTTTGTTTAATTTCTTTTTTCTCAGCAGACTCTAAATAACCTTACAAAAACATCTGGAGACCATATCATTTGAAACAGGCAGGTGTAAATAGTAGTTTTTCAGTCTCGCATAGGGAAAGTCGACTCGTTCTACACCGTAAATTATTGACAAGTAACCAGGTCCAACCAATCCTGACGCTACCTGGAGCTCTTATAAGTTCATGAAGGAGCATTTACAAACCAAGGGAAGAAGCAGCCAGCTTCCCTGGTGGGACCTGTTAGCTTTCGTGTCTTGACTTTGTAGGTAATAATACTGAGAAGTTATCCTTAGTCCAGCCATTGTGCAGGTGTGATCAGCTGCAGTTGTAAAAGCTGGAGCCACGGAGAAGTTAGGAGGAATGATGAGGAAAGATGAGGAGCCACCATAACTCTGCTCATCATGTTTAAACACTCCTTCATAATGCTGCTCATTCAGAACAAGATAACGATGTCAATACTAGAAAGACGATCTGATCCGAATGTCTGATGCAAGAATCACTGACAGCTTGACCTTGTTGGATTCATGTGTTGGATTCATCTAATAAAATCGTGAACGCAGGAGGAATGGACCACATTTGAAAGCCAAATCCTTTCCTGATCTGTTCATTTAATGCTAGGGTCAAATTTCCATCTTTCCATTGTCTTAACCCTTTGGTCCCCTTGAATGGGTCATTGGGCGAGAGGCAGGGTACACCCTGGACAGGTCACCAGTCCATCACAGGGCCAACACAGAGGAACAAACGACCATTCACGCTCAAACTTACTTCTTGGGATAATCTAGGGCAGGGGTATTGAACTCCAGTCCTCGAGGGGCCGGTATACGGCAGGTTTTTGTCGTGTCCCTGCACCATCACCGCTGATTCAAATCAAATGGATCCAACAGATTCTTGTTTACCTATTAATGAATTTTGGTCAGGAGTGTTGGAGTGTGAACACAACAAAAGGATAGTGGCCCCCCGAGGCCATCTTTGATTTGACTTTGATTTGATTTGAGGACTGGAGTTTGACTCCTGTGATCTAGGGTGACTAAGTAACCTAACATGCATGTCTTTGGACGGTGGTAAGAAGCTGGAGTGCCCAGAGAAAACCCACGCACATGAAGAGAACATGCTAACTTCACACAGAAAGGCCACTGTTGGCCAAACCAGCAACCTTCTTGCCTTGAGGCCACAGTGCAATGCAGCCCAGATCAAATTTCTTTCCCTCCTTTATTAGGATGGAAGTTCAGCCATCTTAAACATCTGCATTCTCAAAGCAACACTGAACATCTGCACATTGTGCTGCTGATATAAATAAGGTGGTCTCTGAGAATTCCTCCTTGTTTTCAGCATTTTAAGCCATAATTCTCTTCTGCAGCTGCTGTGTGTCTTCTGTTCCCACGTCTCCTTGAAGAAAACTCAGATGTGACTTATAAATAAATCATATTGACTTACCATTGGTCCAGGGGGACCCTGTCTGCCTTGTGGGCCATCTTTGCCTTCAAGACCCTGTTAAGGTGAAACCCAGCATGTTCAGAACGGTGAATCAGCTTGTGGCTTTTCTCCACACAAGTTTTGCAGATATTTGTGCATTCTGCAGTTATTTGATTGATTTAATATATGTTACTTTGTCTTTAAATTTAGTCTTAAATATTAAGGATATAAACTTTAAAATATGTTCACTTAAATATATAAAACTTCAAAATAAAGATTGACTAACATGAAGAATTCTGGTTGCAAATTTCTTAGGACTTTACTGCTGCTTATGTATCTATACGAGATATTTATTGCCGTTACATTTCCAGTATTTTCAGTGTTTGATGTTTCAGTCGAGACTCACTCTGGGTCCTGGAGGTCCCTCTCGTCCCTGAGCTCCACCTCTTCCAGGAACCCCCTGAAACACGAGCAGAGATCAAACTAAACTCCAAATCTTTACAATTTAACAGATTACACAGCCAGTTTAAGATTTTAAACTCCTGAAAAAGGAAAGGACATCTTTAATACTTTTAGCCTTTTCTGCACTTAAATGACACCAGACTTTGCTTTTTTCCACTCAGTATTGAAGCTGGATTTAGTGCAAAACTACAGAAGAGGAATTGATCTTTGGCAGCAGAAGTAATTCTTTTTAAGCAAAAACAAGACAAAAGTATCAACCTGTGAATTATTTCCTGGCTAAAATTCTCAAAAAGACAGGGAAAATGAAAACATACACCAAAATAAAACAAAAGCAGCTGAAAATCTAAATCGTATTTAAGTTTGGGAGCGTTATGAGCGGCTGTAAGTTATTGTAGGTGTTTGACAGATGGTAATAACCAAGAAAAGTTTAGAAAAACATAAATTAAAGGCTAAAAATGTAGAATTCTTTCATTGTTTGTTCATATTTATAATCCCAGAAACTCAGTGCTGCTGTGAGTACCTGTGGTCCCTGCTGTCCGATGTCACCTTTCTGTCCCCGCTCACCCTGAGCCCCCTGCACGTGAAGGAATGAATAAAGTTTGAGCTGAAGAACTTTGATGACAATGACATTTAGAAGCTGAAGACATAAAACTTTGTGTCCTACCGGGGGTCCAATAATGGAGCGTCCACTGGGTCCTTGTGGTCCAGGGGGTCCCTGAGGTCCAGGTACACCAGTGTCTCCAACAGGACCAGAGGGACCCTGAAGAGAAACAGAGAGAGGGAGAAAAAAAGATATACGTCAACCAAAGAAGCCTGATGAAAGGACTTATCTTATGTGGTCCAGTTTCCTCCAACATGCAGTGATGATGGGTTAAACCTGAGGACAGCAAACCAACAGCACCAAAACCAGAAGCAATCCAGCTGCTGGGTGAAAGATGACAGAAAACCAGACTTACAACTTAAAACTTCTACATTTGAAAGTTACGTGTTATAACATTAGTCTGAGAAACTAAAATGAGGTGTAGTGAGGTTTCATAATATGATATGATCATAGTAATGTCTATAAGACATATAGACTATAAGACATATAGATAGATACTTTAATCATCCCCATGGAGGAAATTCCCAGTGGAAATTCAGTATATCTCTTATACAGTACTAGTCAGAGGTTTGGAAACACTTTCCCGTTCAATCCAATAGGAAAGTGTCCAAACTTTTGACTGGTAGTGTACTTTTTAAAAAGATTATACTTAATTTTATTCTTTCAATTAATTTTACTCTGTCTCTTATTTACACTGTTGTGTAAATCAGTATACCTCTTTACTGTCGAGTTATCAAAAAGAAAAGTAAAGAAACACTTAAAAAATCCAAATAATGAATCATGTTTGCAGCCCTGCACTAATAAAAATACACTGTTGCATTAAAAGCCTCTGACCTGCATCTTGTGTGTTAGATCAAGATCAAATCTATTTTTTATACCAGATGAATTTACTTTAATCAAAAATCTACAAATCTGATTAGAGTTTCCTCTTTGTTGCATGGACAACATCAAATCTTCCTCACTGATCTGCGAAGCTCTGATGGTTTTATTCCCTGAAAGATTTTCTTTTGGAAAATAATGGCGGTAAAAACATCTCAGAGTTGTCTCTATCATGATGGTGTCCTGGTATGGTATGGTGTTCTGGTGTGTTTAAAGGTTTGGTCAGTTTATCGCCATAGTAACAAGAAATCTTCATTGTTTCCATGTGTGGACAAATGGACAAAAAACTTCCTGATGATCAGGACAGGATGAGTTGCAAGTGTCTCATGTCAACATCATGACAGATCTATTGTGAATATTTGATAAAAACAAACGACTCATCATTTTTCCTTTCATTTATACTGTAAAGCCCTTTAACAGCTGCTACACCTGAACAAAGAGCTGGTCATTAAAACATTTAGAGCATAAAAGCAACATAAAGCACATAAAAGAAATGTTCCCATTAGCAACAGAATCGCTACTGTAATAATCATAACAAGAACCATTGAGCGGTGATGATTATCAGTGAAATATAAGGCGCCTCTACAGTTTCACAACATCTACAGAATTATGAGGAAATTTTCTGTAATCCAGCTGCTACAGATGAAAAGTTAAACCATATTCTAATGTTCTCTTTCTCCTTTTCTGATCTTTGTGAGAGCGCTTGGGAAGTTGCTGATGTATGAACGGCACTTAAGATGCACCCATAACTCACCCCCTCCCTTTTGCGAAGTACACAGTCAGGTTTCATCCAGGTAAATAAAATAATGACAGTGGAGGAGGGGGGAGGGTGTTGGTAAAATTTTTCTGCACTGATTCACTTCTGAGCTCTCTTTTGTGGACGTCTCCCAGTGTCGCCTCTTGCAGCATGTTGCGCCCTAAGCAGTCGCCAACATGGCTCTGAAATATCTGTATTGAGAAGCGCTCTGCACAACACATTTGTAGAAAAGATCAAACATTTTTAAACCCGTTTTTACACCACAAATAATTGTTAAGCCATCTACACCTCATATTTATCCATATAATGTGATGTGTATGTTGATTCGTGTATGTAAAGTGCCCTGTGACAACATTGTTGTGAAGTGGCGCAACAATTCAATTCAAGCTGAATTGAATTGAAATGTTATACAATCTTTTTCCCTAATTTTTTTCTTTTGTAATTCTATCAATTTTGCTGTAGTTCCAACAGAGTTTAGCAATGCAATCTAATGACCTGACCAATCAATGCAAGATAAACAACACATTTCATATAACATATAACAATTTAATTAAATCTTTTCCATATATTTTTTTTTTTTTGGGAAAAAGTTTTTACTGGCCCAACTAATGACTGATCAAAAAACTTTCCATTACGGTGATGACACGTGGGTCGCGCGTACTTATGTCTTCCTGCCACAACTTCCTCTGTACCTCATACTGAAACCAGAAGAGAAACAGACACTGAAGTGTATCTCCTTCTTGGTCTTAAGATGTCTTCAGAGAATTACAAGACGCCAGATTTGACTTCAGCTGCGCGATACAACAGAGATGTTTGGGAGGATGAGGAGGAGAAAGAGAAGACAGGTGGTGTTTACAGTAATGTTGTCATTTTTACTGGCAGTCTGACTGGTCCAGCACGCCACGGAGGTAAATATCTGCTGGATATACGAGTGAATATTTAACATATTTAATCTGTTAAATATTCAGGATCCAACGCTTTTAGCAGCATGACAATATTTCAGGATTTTGTCGACAAGTTTACATCCGTATGTGTAGCTAAGTATGAAGACAAAAACAGAAATATTATTTGTACAGATGGAAACAAGTTGTGGACTCATTTCATGATGTAAAACAACTTTTAAAATACTGAGAAGTCAAGCTTAAAATCACCTTTATGACTTAAAGAAAAAGAATAAAAACTTTTGTTTAAAAGCTTAAAATTATTGTGAACTTATTTGTTTGTTTTTTTTAAATTTCTTTCTTTAATTTCTTTTTAAAAATGAAAATAAAATATTTTATTTTTATATTTTTGATCTAATTTATTTTGTTCTTTCTTTTCTCTCTAATCTTTTATTTTAAGTTTTAATGGTTAACTAACAGAAATAACATTCCTCTCTTTCCATGTGAAACAGTGTTGAACATGGCTTTAACTTTGTCTTCCAAGATCCAGAAAATGTGGACATTCGGATCTCAAACTTGTCCTCGGACTTGTCTTTGCAGGGACGGACACTGACCAGCATCTTCCAGCTGTCAAAAAAGCCCCGTTCAGACCTGCTCCAGTGATCCTGGGTCTCCTATGTCTCCTGCTGTTAGCGGGCATCAGTGTCCTGTTTAAACTGTGTAAGATGCTGCATTTTAAGGGTCAGTTTGCGAAAAACTAAAAGGTGAAAGGCTTTTCATACACTTGTTTATATTATGTATTTTTATTCAGATGTTGCAGCAGCTTTAAAAGAAAAACAGCTCCTATCCAGGCTTGAAGAGACGACAAGACAGAGTTCTAAAAACCTGAGCAGCAACTTCTGCCGATTTGGGGAAGAGAACCAGACAGACGAGGGGAAAACAGGTGAGAAATACTTAAAAAAAAATCCTGTCAAATACTAATATGCAAACATTATAGCTGACAAAACACCTCTGTCTGAAGAATGGCAGAAGATTGAATGTAACTGCTACTACATGTCCACTGAGAAGAAAAACTGGACCGAGAGCAAGAAAGACTGTGAGAGAAGAGGAGCAACTCTTGTGATGATACAGAGCAGAAATAAACATGTGAGGAGGAAACAGATTTTTTTCAAAGTTATTTTGTGTTGAAGAAACATGCAGCAAATATTAGATAAAAAAAAAGAATACGTTTTCATGTAAATCTGTACATGTTGTTAAATGAGTATTCTACTTTCCAGTAATCTGAGAATTATTATTAAAAGTTGTGTGATTTGTGAAAATATGATAAAATAAAAAATATGACTTTAAAGATAATTAATTTCTTTGCATAATTACAAAGGAACTTGTCAGTAAGCTGATTAAACGTGAGGATAATGAAGATTTCTGGACTGGTCTGGAAGCCACAAGAAAGGACTGGGAGACAAAATGGCAATGGGCAGATGGATCGAAACCAATATATCTGTAAGAAAACTTAGAGTATTTTTGTTGTTAAATTAAAGTCCTTGTTTATATTTAACAAGAGAAAGAAATGACGGAAAACTAAAGAAAAATCCATTAAAATAGACTTCCAGTTAAAGTTGTAAACTTGTTTACCAGGTATGGGGAGATGAAGCAAAACAAAAATATTTAAGAAAATCTTTTAGTTTTTGCTACTAAATTAAACTTATTTTCAACAGCAGAATGAAAAAAAGACTAACAAATGACATGACAAATGTAATTTAAAAAAGACCAACTCTGGCTTTCTTTTATAGCTTCTAAATAAGAAGAACATTTATATTTATATTTATATTTATATAGGTCATCTATGATTTTGTTTAGATCTTTAAGTGTCTCTGAAATCTCTGCAGTTCTATTTTATTGCTTTTATCAACAGTATGTTGCTTGCTCAACAGGGCCTGGAACATTGATGTTCTTGCAAATCCTGAAGATGACTCCAAAGCATACATCAATCCACGTGGATGGTGGAATCTCACCAAAAATGGCTCAAAATACTGGATCTGTGAGAGGAAGCCATGTTAAAGTCCCTAACAAAGTTGTACCATCCATCTGTCTCCAGTTTTTGGTTATGAATCTTGGCGGGTCCTGTCTCTGTTTAATTTCCTTTAAATACTTTATTTCTATCCCCACCGAGATCCATCTAATAAAAACAAAACTACATAAAAGACAGGACTAAATATTCCCTGGAAAGTGTGTAAAAGCCCCAAAAGGCTTTTAACAGATCCATGTAGCATGACTTTAGTGCATTTATGTGTCTCCGAGAGATGGAAGTTAAAGTAATAGACAGTCCAGAAGGAAAATATGCAAGCAATGTATCAGACTGTGTATAGAAGAAATGAATCTTGTATCTTATAAATGTTTTATATTAATGCTCGATGTATTGTACAGTCTGGCAGACTTTGCTTTGAAAGGATTGCATCTGAGAAACTTTGGTAAAAATGAGCAAAAATCCAAACCCATATGAGGAACTTCGATTTATGACCTTCAGTAGTGTTTCCTTTTGCTAGCGTTGAGGTGAAATTTCATTATATGCTGTCAACTTCCTGAAATAAATAATCTTGCGCAACGAGCTAAGTAAATCTTTCTTCCAGATCTGTGAAGCTTCCTCTGTGTTATTTCCTGTTAACCTATCGGAAAATGATGCTGTTAAAGATGTATCTGCATCAATAAGAGCTCTGCACATTACGTTTGCAATAAACAGATAAAAACTGACAGCGTAAGTCAGTGTATTTTTTTTACACATTTAAATGCATTTTTCAGTTAACTTTTGTCTGTGTATTTGTTTTTATGAGATCATTTAACTTAAAGAGTGTAATGCTGCAAAGTAACTTTCAGTTCTCTGCAGGCTGATCCATCAACACGAAGTGTGACATTTCCAGATCAGAAACAATCAATTCTATGAGTGTGACTGGAAAACTGTAGACGCAATGTTTCAAGTGGAAACATCTAAATACGATTAAACATCTAAATTAAGTAATAATTTTTCCCTATATGCTCGAGTGATGACTGAAAATAAAGGCGTGATGTGATGAAACAGTGGAGTGATGTTCACTGTTCAGAGATAAAGCTTTGCCTGTGTATTTGTCTTCCTCCCACGACTTCCTCAGTAGTTCTTGTTGAAATTTGAGCTGCGCATGTGATTACGGTGTGATACTAACGTCTCATACTTGTAAATTTTAAGATGTCTTCAAACATTTATGAGGATCCAGATTTTGTTATGAATGTACGATACAGCAAAGGAACTGTGGACGACGGGGAGAGAGTGGAGAAAACGGTTGATATCTACGAGAGCGCCGTCTATTTCTCTGGCGATCAGGCCAATTCTCCAATACGTTGTGGAGGTAAATTCAACAGTTTCAGAGTTAAAAAGTAATGTTAACAATGTTGCTACATGTCCAATTTTTAGTTTAAATCTTTTTTAGGTTTGTATGTTATATACTGACAGAAGAAGCATAGCATCAATTATTTTCATCCTGCCATTAAATACAGCTGGAAATTCTATAGAAAGTCCTTAAAAATATATAAATGTGTCTCTTTCTTGAATGTACTATTATTCAAGCAGATTTTTTCATCATGTCTTACATTTTGCTGCAGATCAAAAGTGAATATTTTAGGAGCATTTGACTTAATAAAGGTCTATAAATTTATAGTAGCATCATGTCCTTTTACAAATTTTATAAACAATGTTACAGAACAGATTTGAGTCAAAGCAAAAATCAGAAAATATAAATATTTGCAGATGGAGAAAAAATGTGGACTTGTTTCAAGACGCGTCTTCATAACTTCATGACATGAAATTTTGATGGGAGGTTTACCATTTTACCATATTTCTCATTGTAATTAAAATTAGGTGTCTATAGTTACATTTCAACTTAAATGCCAGATTTCAAGTTGTCAGTTGGCAAAATAAACTGGAACGTCATGCAAAGTCAAATTTCAATCTCACAAAGTCAGAACTTCCTGATCTGTCATCTAACTCGTCTTCAAAGCTAAGCATGGCGGTCCCACAGTTAAAGTGTTCACAGCCGCAGAAGATGGTAATGTGTGATAGTTTGTGCTTTGTTAAAGTAAAAAATGGCGCTGAACTGCCCAACACGTATTGATTAACACATTATTATATTGATTAGATTATAGAAAGAGTGCGAGAGAGAGAGAGAGAGTTAGATGGTATAGAAAGATTATGTGTGTTATTCTTTTAAAAAATAAAAATCTGGGCCTGGCAGGTCTCTTGAAAAAAGAAGGAAGAGGTCCTAGAGTAGAAGGATTTAGACGAAAACAGTGTATGAAGACAAACTACACTGAAAAAAACAAATTGATACATGAATATCTTGAAATTTTCATTTCTGTCATGTGGGTGTCAAAACTAAAGGCTGTTCTGCACATTTTGACCGTTTTATTCAAATAAAGGTTAAAAACTCTTTCATATGCTGCATTTTACTTTTATGCATTAACTACTTATTTGAGTTTTTTGGCTTTGTATTTAATGTATTTTTAAAGGTAGTTTTTAACGCTTGCTGTCGCCTGCTGTAATGCTTTTCATGTTTTTATGACAAACACTTTCAATTGTCTTGTACATAAAATGTGCTATACTTATAACCTTGCCTACTCTCGCCTGGTCAGTAAGCACAACACCGAACAAAACTAAATGGTTTCCCAGTCTGCACCTGGCAGGGCCGCTGCTACCCATTAGGGTGCCCTAAACAAAACTGCTTTGAGGTGCCCCAAATATGGAGGACTCTCTTCTCCATTTAGACAAACCTAAATTACCTGGATGATACCTCTTGTTGATTCAAAGTTAAAAAGGTTTTGTCACTATTTTATTCTTGGCTCTTCCCGAACTAAAACTTCGGACATCAGGCAACGTGCTATCCTGTTGCTATCCTGTTGTCTGATGTTGCCTGGTTTCATGACTTTCTTCACATGACAAGCTGTGCTTCAGTTTGGCCAAATGTTTGCTATTTAGCCAAACTTGCCGTCAGGATACAGGACATTTGTATAAACCCATTTGTGTCCTCCACTTTGTCTTTACAGGGAAACACACTCACAGCCATCTTCCAGCTACCAAAAGAAATCACTTCAAAGCCGTTGCAGTATTGCTAGGTGTCCTGTGTCTCTTGTTGTTAGTGGGGATCAGTGTCCTGACTAAACTCTGTAAGAACCAGTCCACCAGTTTGAGGTCATAACTAAAAGCCTTGGTGAAAGGCTCTTTGCAAGTCTCTGTTTGTTTTATGGTTTTACACAGATATTGTGGGTGTTTCGAAAGAAAAACGGCTCATATCCAGGCTTGAAGAAGCAGAAAGACGGAGTTCTGACAACCAGAGCGACAGCTTCTGTCGATTTGGGAAAGAGAACCAGACAGAGGGGGGGAAAACAGGTGAGAAATACTTCAAATATACTGGTAAATTACTATTATGCAAACATCACAGTTGACAAAACACCTCTGTCTGAAGAATGGCAGAAGATTGAATGTAACTGCTACTACATGTCTACTGAGAAGAAAAACTGGACCGAGAGCAAGAAAGACTGTGAGAGAAGAGGAGCAACTCTTGTGATAATACAGAGCAAAAGAAAACAAGTATGTATGACAAATTAAGTAATTTATTATACTAAGGTATTCAGAAACTAAGAATCAAGCCCCCAAAAATATAATGCGTTTGAGTTTTAATGTAAATCTGTACATGTGGTTGGTGAATATGCTAATTTCTACTTTGGTAATAATGTTAGAATTATTATTAAATTTGATTTGATTTGTGATAATAAAATAAAGAAAATACTTGTATGATTGTAACAATAATGAATTTTCTGAAAAACTACAAAGGAACTTGTCAGTAAGCTGATTAAACGTTTGAATAATGAAGATTCCTGGATTGGTCTGGAAGCCGTAAGAAAGAACTGGGAAACAGAATGGGAATGGACAGATGGATCGAAACCAACATATCTGTAAGAAAACTGATTATTCTTCTTATTAATTTGAAGTCCTTGTGTATATTTAACAAGAAAAAGGAATAGAAGAAAAGTAAGGACAAATTTAACAAAAAAAAACAAAAAACCTTCCAGTTAAAACTATAAACATATTTACCAGTTAGATTTAATGGGAATGATGTCCAAACCTTTGACTGGAACTGTATGCATTTTCACCATCATTTCTCGCCTCCAGCTTCCTCACACCATTAAAACACATGTGTGTTAGGTTGACTGGCCCCTCTAAATTCTCCCTCGAATGTGTGTGACCATGAATGACGGTTGTTTGTGTGTCTGTGTTGGTCCTGTGATGGACTGACATCCAGTCCAGGTGCACCTTGGTCCTAACCTGCTAATTACAAAGCCAGCTTCTCTCTGGCCCTAAATTGGTGAATGAATAGCAAACATAACCTAACTAAGTTAATCAACTAAACCAGCTGCAAGAGAAACAATAAGTTTTTCCAAACAGAATGTGTGTTTTTGTGGCTTTACTTCTGACAATGTGGTTTTGATTCAACAGGGTCTGGAAAGTAGGTGTGAAGGTGAACCCTAAGGAGAACTCCAAAGTATACGTCGATCCACACGGATGGTGGAATTATACCCGAAATGGCTCAAAACACTGGATCTGTGAGAGGAAGCTGTTTTCCACTTCCTAATGAAGTTGTAGCTAAGCATGTACCATTCAAGTGGGGTTTTTATTTGGATTTTTGGATGAGTCTTTGCTAGCTACTTTGTGCTTTCTTAATGCTCAATTATTTCAGTTCTTTCGTAAAACCACATGATAAAGCTAATTATTACAGTGAACAGATGGACTATTTACTATAGTAATTTTTTCTTTTTTATGATGAAATGTTGAACTTTTGTATCTTTTTACAGTGTTTTGTGTTTAATTAATAGTTGTGTGTCTTGTTAGTCCAGGGACTACAGATATAAATTAGTTCTGAGAGCTATAATCTGCTACTAGGCATATTTTCTCTGTGATTAATGCTTATGTACATTGTCCCCGTAAAAAACCCTAAATAAATTAAATGAAATGAAGAAAACGAGCTGAATTTTTTCATTTAAGTGTGCACAACAATACAGCTAACAGGCAAAGTACCATAAGTAGAGGCTCAAATCGTAGTTTGTCCTCAGGTGAAAACAAACTTCAAGCAACTGATTTCAGGTTTTAACAACTCTTTTGTTACAAATCCAAACTTAGTCTGATGGTAGAAGCAATTTCCCTGACAATCGTAATGCATTGGTAAAATATGCTAAAACTACGGGCACATTCACACCAACCATTTAGATGTGAATCCTAATCTATTTGTTCAGAAAATCAGCTTTTTGGGGGCATTGTGAATGTGCAAATGAATTCTGATAAACATGAAAGAAGCAGACTACATGTTTAGCTGTTATGAACTAGAAACCGTGGTAGTTCTGCAGTAACGAATAGATGAACAAATTTTCTTCTTTGTTGTGTCTTGTCTTAACCTTCAGTCATTTTTTAATGCAGCGCCCCCTCTGGCAGATAATGGAACATGTTATTTTTGCAGTCTGATTCATTTGAAACTGAAAGGCAATCTCAGTCCCAAAAAATTGTGCGTCAAACTAAAGCGAGTCCCCAACTGTTCCGAGTGTAGCAGAGTATCCTGGCATGAATGCTCCCTACTTCATGTATTTTCAATGTAAAAAATGGCATGAAACATTTTTAAATGAGGAACCCTTGTTTGCATATTTGTTTTAAGTGGTTGGAAGAAGGTTAACTGATGGCTAACAGTGTTGCTGGTGGCTGTCATTGTGGTGAGATTTAGATATTTAACAAACTGATAAAATGTGAGTCATCGTGCTGGAAAAGTAAACTTTTGAAATGCGGTTTCTCATATGTAATGCTCCAGGGAAGGCCGGAAAATATGCACGATCTATTTCAATGCGGAAATGAAAGAACACAAAAGCACAGAAATTGTTTTCTAGCACTGCTTTCAGTTTCTATCTTAGTGATAAAACAAAAAAAACCCAAAAAACTAAGCAGATAAAATGCAATTTTCCAGTTTGTGCAAGCTGCTAATCTGTTTAACATGTGCTGGTGTGCTCATGCGTGTCACTTCTCAGCCCTTTGTCAGATGCTGCTGACAAAAAGTTCTTTGATTCGCTAAATTTGATGCTTGTGAAAAGTTCTACAAAAAAAAAGGTCTAATGTAAAGAAAAACCAAAAACTAAGCATATGAGCAGTTCATGCAAAACTATAACAATGTGCTGGTTAAGAGTTTACTTGTCTGCTATTAGACTGAACTTTGGACAGGAAATAATGGCTGCACCAACAGCATTGGTTTTCACTTCCGTGAAAGACTGGGCGTATCTGCCAGTTACTGCTGCATGTGCTAAAAGTGAAAATAAGAGCTTCAACACAAAGCTTACAGGAAGCACAGTATGTGTTCAGTCTTCTAGGATGCTCCACAATGTCCTCAGATATCTATGCCAAACCAGATTTATCAAGAAAGGTGAGATACACCAGAAACGAGCAGGAAGACGGAGAAGAATGGCAAGAGAAGGAAGTGTGTATCTATGAAAGTGCAGACGATGTTTTCGATCAGCGGACTAATTTTCATTCACAGGATGGAGGTAAATAAATGACAATGCTATCAAAAGTTCGGTTTAGCAGTAAATTGAAGTAAAATATTTGCTTAAATCTGTGTTCCATGTAGAGCCACAGACTCTGAAGCGTCCCAGAGTGCAGAAAGGTCCTGTCGGAGGAGCAGTGCTGGGTTTTATCATGTTAGCTGGGATTATCGCCTTGTCCATATACGGTAAGATAATGCACAAATATAAAAACCAGTTGACAGGACAGTTTTTCCACAAACACACAGAACTGCTGTGTAATTTTTGGAAATTGCATTTATAATGTGAGGCTGTTGGATGCCCCTTGCTTCAGACATTAAATGTCAGCGACACGTTGTCATTTGTATTTATGCACAGTTACACCCACATGGCATGCATGCTGAATTTATTTGGTATTTAACGTCTGGAGTGTGGGTTTGGAGGATTTTGGGTTGTTTGGAACCACCAAGACTGGTAAAACTCACTGCTTTGTGTCAGTTTTTTTGCACTGATAAAGATAAAAATAAATCAAATGGCTCTTTTTGCAAGTAAAACCTAAGGACACACTACAAACTGCACATCCACACATATTTTCACACCCTCACACACCAACATGTGACCTAAGTGTAAAGCTGACAATGAATAAATGCAGATTGGTGTCAGTAATAAATGTGCATAAAACTTAATGATACCATGATACCAGTCAGTATTTCTCTGTTATTATTAGGAAACTGGGAAAGATAATGACAATAACAAGAAACAGTGTGGTTAAGTTGACTTAAGGTCTGTATTCAGCTGACGGCTTTGGATGAAAACTGTTTGACAGCATGGTATTTTTGGTTTTGGTTGTCCTGTTGCACCTGTCTCTGGGGAGGAGCTCTAACAGATGGTGGGCTGGGTGGGATGAGGCCTGTAGTGTAGTTTATGTTTTCTTAAGGCAGACGGAGCTAAAGACCTCCTTAAGGACAGGTGTGTATTTGTTATATTTTGTGTTAAAACTGTCACGTTCTGGGCTTTCTGTGCAGTGGGATCGCTGTTTTATTACACAACAACGCCAGAAATTAACACACTTTCAACAGAGCAGTGATAAAAGGACAACAGCAGGTGTTGTGGTGACTTTATTTTGTGGAGGAAGTAACACAGGAAGTACAGACACTGCTGTGCCTTATTAATCAGGCGTTCTGTTGTGGGTCCATGTAAGGCACTCTGAGATGAATGTGCACAGGATCTTGAAGGTTAACACACTATCTACCCTTTTTGGCATTTATTTCCAGGTACAAGACATGATTATTGCTCTTTATTCTTTATAGATTATTCTATGGTTTTCTGGTATTTAGGGCCAGATTTTTCCAGGCACATCGGACTGTCACGCTCTGATCCGTGCAGGTCAACTCATACCTGCACTGATGTGGTAGAAAATACACAGATGGATATATTTGAAATATAATGGGCTGCTTATGTTAAAAAAAAAAAAAAAAAAACCCAGCATGATCAACTGAAACTGAGGGAGTGACCTGGTCTCAGTGACATTTTATCACACATCTCTGAAGAAAGAAGAAACTGCACTACAGCTTGCAGCTTAATCTAAAAGTGTGAAGCGCTGCTGTCTATTGCCATCTGTCGTGGAAGAATGTACTTCATTATTTGTAAGTGTTGTTTTTGAGCTTCCTTTATTTGCATTTCTTGTGACTTGCAAAAGCAGCTGTTGATAAAAGTTATTAGCTTTTTGTAAAAGGTGAAAAAAAAACATGTACAAGTACAGAACATTTCCACTGGATCACCCTTGCACCTCCAAGTCACGCTTGAAAATTCAAAACAATGAACAACAAAAAATAGTTACATTATCATGAATTGCAACCAAATAAAAAACCCTAAACTGAGATAAATGATTGCTCACACTAACCTGCATAAGATGTTTTATTATTAGTTTTACTGCAGTCTGTGTGTGTTCAGTGTTCTGATGCAGCGAGAAGAGCTGCTTGTCATTCAGACCATGTAGGCCTTAACTGACCTGTTTCACCTGCCACAGAGAAGTGGGCCATGCAGATGGAGGTCTGGGTGGGGTTGGGTAAGATTAAAAAAGGACCTCATCAGTCCCAGTCTGAGGTCTTTACAATGGCTGAGTGTTTGTCAGAAGGTACACTTTAAAGTTCTGTTAGTTGCATGTGAATGGTTTAGGACAAAAAATAAACCTTTGACCCAGTATGAACCTGGGTGGACTGGTGGTGGTCAAATGCTGCTGTGAGGGAGGCCTGGATACGCTGATAGACCAGCTCCTCAAAGCCTTGAATCATCACTGCTGTCAGGGCAATGGGCCTGTAAATGCAGAGGTCACTGTTCCATGTTCAGATTTAATGGCAGGTTTTCTCATACAGGACACATGAAAAGAGATTAATATTATATATTCTAATGTGAGTTGTCTAATAATGGGAGTTTGTGGGCAACCACTGTGTTGGTACACCTGATAGAGAGCAGTGTTCTCATTCAGGATCTGTAAAACCTAAAAGTCGCAGACCACAGGTACATTCAATATGATGGATGGATGGATGGATAGATGGATGATATTTGGTGGAAATGGGTGGCTGTAGCTCAGGAGGAAGAGCAGTTGGCTTGTAACTGGGAAGTTTGGAGTCCAATTCCAGGCTTCCTCTGACTATGTGCCAAAAAGTGTCCTTGGGCAAGACACTGAACCCTAACTTGCCCCCTGATGTACCTACCGCGGTATGAGTGTGTATGTAAGTCGCTTAGGATAAAAGTGTCTGCTAAATGACTGTAGAATAGAATAGAATTGATGGATGGATGGGTGGAAGGAAGAACAGATGGATGGATGGATGTATGGATGATGATGAATGAATGGATGATGAATGGAAGAACAGATGGATCGATAGATGGATGGAATGATGGATGGAGGGAAGAACAGATGGATAGAAGGGAATGGATGAAGGGAAGAATAGATGGAATGATGGATGAATGGATGATATTTGGTGGATGGATGGGTGGAAGGAAGAATGGATGGATGATGAATGGAAGAACAGATATATGGATGGGTGGATGGAAGAACAGATAGATGAATGGAGGGAAGAACAGATGGATGAAAGAATAGATGGAATGATGGATGGACGGATGGATGATATTTGGTGAATGGATGGATGGAAGAAGAGATGGACGGATGGAATGATGGATGGATGGAGTAGTGACAGAAATCCCTCTTCCACAGGCCTAAAGATTCACAAGAAAAACATTTAAAGAACAGAAAACATTAAAACAAAGAACTGTTTGAGATAAAAAGCAGCAGATGTTTGCAACAGTTCAGATGGAAATTGCTTCAAGAATTTCATAATAACTTCCTGTCTTCACACAGTATATGCTGCTACCTGCATTTCACACCAAGACTGAAACATTTATACTCAGATTAGTTCAGATGGAACTTTAACAGACTGAATTACAACAATATTAGACTGTTTATATGTAGATTAATTTTATAAATTGTTTGTTTTTAACGATGGATGTCTTAAAGCCACGGAAACCAACAACACTCAGCTGCAGATCAAAGTTAAAAGTAAGAAAGATTTTTTACTTCAATTAAAAAAAACCATCAAACTTATGAATGTTTACATCGATATTTTATGTTTAACACTTTGAACTATGTTTGTCTTAAAGCCATGGAAACCAACTACACTCAGCTGCAGATCAGTTATGAAGTCCTGAGTCAGAATTACAGCCGCTTAATGGATGAAATGAAGAAGATGATAGCAGGTGAGACTGAAAACTAACACACAACATCAGTACTGAACAGATGGGACCTGAATGTGTTTCTGCTTTTAAAATGAACTGTTTTATCGGGTTCATCACCATGTTCACATACTGGAAGATTAAAACAGGTGAAAAGCAGTTTCTATGCTGTTTGCTGACAGATTGGAGGAACTGCTGCTGAAGGACTGATGATATGATGTCTGTCCAATCATACATCAGTATCACTAAGACCTTTAATCTGAGTTCGACCGACTTTATTTTGCTACTGTTATGCAGTTTGGGACATTTAAGACGTCAAGAGCATCAAGAGTTGCAGGAGAAGATCAGAGTTCATGTCTTCAGACAGTAAATGCTGTTACTGGCATTTCACACACTGACTCAAACATTTACACTCAAACCAGTCAAACTGGAACTTCAGCAGACTGAGTTACTACAACATCACTACTAAACTGTTTACAAGCTCATTATTCTCCTCTATTCTGTTTCTTCATATCAACTGGATTTACTCAACAATGGGACAATTTGGGACCAAATATATTTAGATTCCTGCTGCTGAGATGGAAAATAACAAAGATGGATCTGGTTTCATTTGTTTCTCATCACAGAATCTTTGTTTCACTTGTTTAAATATTGTTTGTGAAAAAGCAAAGAGTTTAGAAATTCACATTAGGAAGCAGAAATATTACTGAATGTCTGAAGATTCTCATTCATCCAATGACTGAATACGACTGTAATACTTCCTGAAAAGGAGAAAAAGGGAAACTAATGATATTTTAGTGATTTTCTGAAATCATTTCAATAAACTTTCACCACATGTAGAGAGATTTAAATCCAGATGAAAACATTTCTGTACTCATGTGTCCATGCATGAAACCTTTCATAGTAACTTAATTTTCTATTTAAAAATGGTATTTTAATTTATTTTATTGTGATTTCTTTTTTTGCTGCCTTTACTACATTTTAAAGCTTTCTTAGCTCCACCTATAATAATGCTATTAATGTTTTAAAGTTGATTGTTTTACAAATAAACTTGCTTTTTAAGGAGAACCAGAAAATAGAACTAAATTTATTGACCATGTGGAAACGTAGAGCATCATGTTGTTTTGCATCACATTACACTGAATTAAATCACAGGAATATTTCTGTGAAGGAAAGATATTTATAAAAATCACATATAAAATTTAAGTTAAAATATTTATGGAGTAAAGATTTTGAAGATTTCTTTTTTATTTGACATTGAAGAATAAAAAAATCTGATTTTAAAATACTTTTTTATATTCAGAGAAACGATGTCCTGATGGATGGACGAGGTTTAGATGCAGCTGTTACTTTCTCTCCACTGTGAAAAAAACCTGGTCAGCCAGCAGGAACTACTGTAAAGAAAGAGGAGCTGATCTGGTGATCATAAACAGCAAAGAGGAACAGGTGGGTGTGTTTCTTCATATGTGTGTGATGTTTGATGTAACTGATGTGTTACTTTAGTCTGTGAGCTGCTTCCAGTCTGGATCCTGATGGATTCCAGTTTAAATGCTTTTAGGCTCCTAAAATCATGGATCACCTGATCAATTAGATCCATTTCCTTGATTTTCTTCATGAACTTTCATCATTTCAGGAAAATATTTTCACATTTCAGGACTTTCTGGCTCCGTTTGATTCTGTTTTGCTACATTTGTAGTAAAAATGGGATTTATTTAGCAGAACAAAGGTGAGATCAGTATGAGTGGAAAAAAGAAGAATTAATGCTGAATGAATCATAAACAGATTGAAAATGATTTGCAACAGCAGCAAAATCATTAAAAAACTTTATTCTCATCCAAGAAATCTACAAGATGCTAAAGTCTGTAGTTTGAATGAAATTTCAACATGTTTTCTAACAAAGACGGAAAAATGATTCAATCCAGTTTTGTTGTTTTTGTTTTTTGCAGAATGGATTCATTGAAAAGTTTGTTTTTCTTTCTGATATTGTCATGTATTGCTATTCTGATACAGTTATGTTACTACAACACAAAACATGACGAATAATCATGTTTTGTTATGAAATTTACCTTATTTATTCTCCCCAGGAGTTTGTCAGTAAGCTGGGTGGAAATACAGGATTCTGGATCGGCCTTGAATTTAAAGGTGGATGGAAATGGTTGGACGGATCACCACTGACACCACTGGCAGAAATGTAAGAAATTCTTCCCTTTACAGTGTTTTCAATATCACTGTTAGAAGCTGTAACATTCATTATAAAAATGAAAATAAAAATGAAAAATGAGATTATTTTAATTAATCTCAACAAGAATCTGAATAAACAGCTACTTGAACATTTCCACAGAAAAACTCCAACAAACATGTAGAAGAACAAAGTATTTTCCTCCATTTAATGAGTGAAAAGCTTTTTCTACTGTCTGATGGTTGACAGTGAAAAGTCATGGAGGAGGGCAGACTGATCAGAAATCAAATCACCAACAAGCTGAAAAGCAGGAAGCAGGTCAGCAAGAGGAAACATTTCTGGAGGATTTGCAGACTCAGCAGCTTTTACTCAGTTTAATGAAGAGATAGAAACTATGATGGACTTTATCATGACTCCATAAAATATCTAGAACCAGTCCAGGCACACAATCCTGTGTGTTGTCAGGTGTGTGTATGTTCTATAGGATTATGAGATAAGAATTACAGATTATGTTTGAACCTTTTAAAAAGGAAATTTATGTGAATATGAAAATAATCCTGAATTTCAGTCCAGTTAAATGTGATGTTTTATTTGTCCTGCAGGTTCTGGGACGATGGAGGACAGGAGAGGCGCGGCACTTACAATACAGTTTACTGCAATCATCAAGGGAAATGGAGAACTTCCAATTCTTATCATTACTGGATCTGTGAGAAATGATCTTCTCATTTCATGGATTTTATCAGGTGTGCAGTGAATAAACTGTCAATCGTTTTTAGACTTGTTTATTTACAAGACAATCTTGGTTTTTAGTGAAATGTTTTTATTTCTTTTCAGTAATTGATGCTTTTTCCTCATTCTATACATGCTGTGTGTGTTGCATTGCTACACCTTGATAAGTTTTCATCTTCAAAAACCCTTTTTGAACTTTTGAAGTGCGTTCTTTGCATAACAAGTATTTATTTTGCTTTTAAATTTTAGTTTGAAAATGAATTAATTTTAAAACAAAGTAAGGATTGTGTTTTTATGCAGTGATGTAAAAGTAAACATGCTGAGCTCTGGCCAATAAGAATCTGTTCTACAAATGAAATAAACACTGAAAAACCTTCATATCATGTTTATGATGGAGAAAAAATTGAAAACATTAAATGTCAATTTGTCATCCAGACTCTAATATTTAGACATTTCTTAAAAAATCCTTCAGTTTCTTACTAATATCTTCCACATATCTTCTGAGTTCATTTAGTTACAAGACAATCTTGGATTTTAGTGAAATGCTTTTATTTCTTGTCAGTATTTGATGCTTTTTCCTCATTCTATACATGCTGTGTGTGTTGCATTGCTACACCTGGAATGAAATCTAAGATCTTCATCCTCTACTTCTGCAACCTCCCATACGTTGCAGGTAGTTTCAGTTCTATCAGAAAGTCAGTGGGATCCACAGTTTCAGAAACATCTATGAAATGTGGACTGAAGGCATGACTGGTGAAACTTTCACTGACATCTAAACTTCTTTCTAGTAAATGTCTGTTTTCATGATATGTGACTTTTTTCAGTCAAATAAAGTCCATTTTGCAACATGTGTGTCTGTTTCCACAGATTTTATTGTGCTGGTTAATTTCCTAGACCGTGATCATGTGTCGGTGAAAAAAGGTTTGAAAAAATATGAAGCAGCTCATACATGACTTATTAATTATAACAAAATTAAATAACATTATTCCTTCAGAATGTTTTACTGCACTTCAGATGTTCCTGAATGCAGGACAGAAGCAGCTCATACATGCTGATCTTTTACAGAAGTGATGAGTTTAAACATCACATTTTGTCTCAAAACGGTAGACTGGTCAGAAAATAAACTGTTTACAGAATCTACAGTTACAAATGTAGTCTGGAATGTTATACAGCATTCACATCTCAATCTTTGCAATGGTGTATAACGTGTAGGTACTTCAAAGAATGATGAGTAAAATACATATTTATTTGTCATGTTCCGTCCACAGGACATCTGGTTCCAACAGGTTAAAACACAAAACCAAAGATGCCGATAAAGCAGGGAATCAAACACCCGACCACATGAACATGAACCACAAAACTCTGATGCTCTGATTTATGATGAGATGTGACCATTTGTTCCTGTAAAATCACTGTAACGAACAAAACTGATGATCTTTTAGGATTCAAACACATTATTTGTTGACATTGTGATGATAAATAACAGAATCTATGTGACGTGTCCTGATCAACTCCAGCCATGATTCAGTGTTTCAGTCTTTTACAGTAGAAGCTTCCAGTGATGGAGACTGTCTGAAAATATGTTGAAGGAATTATTCTTGGACTTTCAGTCAGAGAGGTTCCATGTTTATGTCCGAGGTCTGAAAGCTGTTAGACCAGACATCTCAAAGTCTGGTCCTGAAGGAAAACTATCCTGCAGGTTTCAGATGTTTCCCTGCTCCAACACAACCAACCTAAACTAATGGATCACTGTGTAAAGCTTGACAAGCTGCTGGATCCACTTCATATGAGTCAACTGTGTTGGAGCAGGGAATCATCTCATGAATGATCAATATTTCTTTCCAAGCACACCAAGTGTGATGGAAAACTGAAGAACTAAAGGAAATTCTACGACAAACTTGCAAGGTGGATTCCACATCAAGCCTCGACAATCATGTGCTGATGCTGCACAAGCAAAGACAAACAGAGGCACCTGCTACGTTCTATTCCAGAAAACAGAGGAGAACTTGGGGAGTTTCATTGTTCAAATCCAGGATCTGAAGCTGGACCAGGACCGCTTCAGGATGGACTTTAGGTAGGACAGTTAGAGGATCTGCTTTAGCAGCTAGCTGTTAGCTTTCAGAAGCAGAGGAGGAGGAATAAAGATGCTCGGCCATGATGATACAAAGTTTGAATGAAATAGCAGCGAAAGTGACGCCTGCATCGCTCGCAGCTGCTTATCTATCAGTCAACACCTCTAGACGAGGTGGGGTCCACCCAGTAGGTGGTCGTGGACTAAAGTTTTCAGTGCTGTGGATGCAGATGAGGGATAAACCCACTAGCGATAGTCTTAAAGGACAAAGCCGATGCAAGAACCTAAAGGTTCAAATGCCAGGATAAGACTATTATCCCTCCCTCAGTCTAGATCAGGGATCCTCAGTCAGATCCTTGAAGGCCGGTGTCCTGTAGGTTTTCCAAGTGTCTCTGCTGGAACACTCCTGACTCAGAAATAGATGGACTCTGCACATCTGCTAAATACACACTGATATTAATCAGGTCTGTTGCAGAGACAGTTGGAAAGCCTGCAGGACACCGGTCCTTGAGGACCTGGGTTGAGGATCCCTGCCTTCAAAACTCACAGATGGCTCCTGGAAATACTTTTCCAGGATTAGAATAAATATTAGAAGATCCAGAGATGAGAATCACAAGTTGTTTGCCACCGCCTTAGCTGATATCACCACTCCAACCATTAACTGCTGCCCAATAGGATCACCAAGAAGTTATAAAACCCAACCCTTTAGATTAGTCAGGTCCTTTACCTTTTAAACCCAAGAGCACAAAGTAACTGCTGTGAGTTGATAAATGGATTATTCCACTAATTTAGCTTTCTTTGATGTTTTATAGTGTTTGATAATCATTTGTGTTCATATACTCAGTTTATAGTTTGATTTAGGGCTGGGCGATATATCGAATATACTTGAGATATCGTGGCTAGTCCCCTGTACGATATAGAAAATGCCTATATTCGTCATATTCGAGTATTCTGTTGTCACGCAGGTGTTTTTAGCTGTGGGCGGGGTTTTCTCCCTCCTCCTCAACTCTGCACCGCTTTGCACAGAGAGTGAAAGCAAGCGTACCTAGTTACGTACATAATGTGAGCTACGTGCTACGTCATGAGAGGCAGCGTGTAGCCATTGTTGCCAACTTGGCGACTTTCTCGCTAAATCTGGCGACTTTTTTTGAAATACACAACTGAACTTTACACATACATGTTATTTGCTGGTTTAGAAGAGGAGGAGTTACAGGTTTGTCTAAAATATTTCCTGTCAAATGTTTTTCTCTGATGATTAAATCTATAAATCAGCCTCTTATAAAGACATTTAGGTGGATTTTGTTGTTGCTGAGTAAAGGTGCATTTGTGCCATGACCCGAAAAACAAATAAATGAAATTTCCAGCCAACCTTCAAGTTGCTTGTATTCATACAGTCTCCGTTAGGAGGTAGGACAAATGCTGCATGTAAATGCATAGATGACATTGTGGTTTGAGCTGCTACTTCCGTGATGTTCACAGTTAAAAGCTGCAGACATACTGAAGCCTGGTCAGTTAGTTCTACTCTGCAAGATGTCTGCAGATATTCAAGCTGAACCAGATCTGAGAGTGAAATACAGGACAAGGATCCATGAAGATGAAGGAGGCAGAGAACAAAGCGAGGTGGAGATGTTAGACGATGAAGAGCAGTACGATGATGGGGGCTTACACACACCTGGTAAGCAGGAAATACTGACGATGACTGAAAAATTTTTGTTTTATACATTTACTGAACGACTACTTTTTTAAAAAAATAGTTTTATTTATCATCTATTTAAGTTTTTGTAACTTCAGCTTAAACAAGGTGATTTTATCATCAGATGGCCTCATGATGAATGTTTGTATCGCTCTTGCTGAGGAAATGCCAAATGCAGGTTTTTAATACAACATGAGTCAAAACTCTGTTTTTTATGTTCATAAGTTAAACTAAATGAACATGTTGGTTCCATAAATTAAAAATTCTTTGCAAAATTGAGGACAAAGAAGGTCGAATTCTGCATTCAGGGGTGGACTGACCCACCGAGGACGCTCCCTAGAACTGTCCCTGTTTTTAAGTTGATAGTTCCAGCAGAAGGAGACGGTTTAAAACTGTCCTGAAAAAAATCATAAAAATGTTCAAATGGATGAAATTCTGAGCAAATATAAATATTTTCTGATAAAAGGTGATTGATGATGGTTTCTCTGTGTGTTTTAACTTCCGTAGAAACAAACAGGCAGAAGAACCTTCCAGCTGTGGAGAGAAACCATCTCACAGTTTTCAAGGTGTCCCTGGGAGTGATGTTTCTTCTGATTCTGGCTGGAATCATAACACGATGTAAGGATTTGCTAGTTTTTTTTTGTTTTTTTTCAATTTTGTATAGAGTTATTTCGAAAAACCTTTCTGAGCCAGTTTACATCTAATAAGACCCTTTTCAAAGACCTGTAGATGAATCCTCCATGGAGATGATTGACACATGAACACTCTCTGACTGCTGATCTAACTATGACTATTGTTTTGTCTCGTTCTCTCTTTTAATCTTCTTGCATTTCTTTGCTTAATCACCAACGTTGTGTGTTCAAAACAGCCACTTCCTTATTATACTGTAAAGCGAAACGTCATGTCGTATAAAGATTGTATCGTGTCAGTTTCTCAGCCTCGGGACTCTGCTGGGCAGCAGCAGGTCTAAATGCACATGATAGATGCCACTGTGTCGTCTAACAAGTCTGGGAAAGTTTTAAGGTAAAAATATTACGTAATGCGTCTTTTAAAAAGATCTATGGCAGAGAGAACAAAACACACTCAAAAAATGTGTGAATTGTTAAATTTAGACACTTCCTCAAAACTGCAACCAGACCAAACATTGAACAGGAAACACTGGCAGCATCAACTGGTTTCACTTCCTTGAACCTACAAGCAGAGGCTAGAGGCACACAGGACAGCTTTAGTACAGGACACACAACCAGACCAGGAACTGTTCAGTGGTCTCGGAGGTTTCAGGATGTTCTCAGATATTTACTCCAAACCAGATTTGTCAAAAAAGGTGAGATACGCCAGAAAGGAGGGAGAAGGCCGAGAAGAATGGGAGGAGAAGGAGGTGAGCATCTATGAGAGTACAGAGGATGCTGTGGAGAATCGCGCTCATTTTCAGCCACAGGAAGGAGGTAAATATGTAGAAAATATTAAACAGCACAGAAAATGTAGCTCAGGCATGACAGATGACTGTGTGAAGCCTTTGACTGCTTTCCTCTTCAACCTTTGCTTTTGCAGAAGCACAGACTCCGAAGCATCCTACAGTCCGCAAATGGCCTGTCGGATGTGCAGCGTTGTGTCTGCTGGGTTTACTGGTGTTTGCTGGGATCCTCAGTCTGTCCATATACAGTATGTTGTCATACAACACATCATAACCAGCTGATGTTGTACGTTTACATCACAAGCAGAAATACAAGCTCCATAATAGTTAGAATTGTTACTTAGAGGATGTTCAGACAGAACTAACATGAAGAGTTAAATGCCAGGAAGAATTTTCATTCGTCTTCATCTCCAGTTATACTTGCATGTGATTTCTACTGAAGTCAGTCAGAATGAGACTCAGAGCGTTTTGGTCTGTTTGCAGTTTGATGTTTTCTGTCTCGGCAGCACAAAAACATCATTACAACATGTGCATTGGCCTAAATGTTCATAATGTAAGTTTCCTGACTAAAATAACCTCCTGATGCAACATGTGTTACCGGTTCTAGCAGGTTCAGGTCGGTCCTATCAAACCTGGTTTCCAGCATGATTCAGTTTTTACCACCATCAGTTAAAATCTCTCAGCAAAGTCATTGATGTTAAACATCACAACGCGTGGCAGGGTGGAAAGCTGAAGAGGAAACTCGCTCCTCATGTACTCTCACTCCACCTGCTCCAACCGGAGCATGACCGTCTCGCCTCCGAGCCAAAAGTACATTAGAAAGTCTTTGCAGTGTTCAGGTAGCCTGGAACGCCAGACTGGAGTGCTCCATAAGTTCAATACAGTGTGACTTAGTCCCTTCCCTTCACGGAGATTCACATCAATCTGAAACAAACCGGCCAATCTGATTGGTTGACCTGAGGAGACTCTTGTCTCTTGTCTTGCATCGCCACATATTCTTCAAAACATTCAAGATGGCACACAGATGTAGCAGGAGTTCATTTGTTTTTGACAAGGTTCAAAAAGCAACACAGAGTTGCCAATAACGCCATGTAGCCTCAGGTTTTTACAGAAAAAACAACATATGTCATTTATGTCTTCTTTTCTGCACACCATCTTTATTTTCACCTGTTGCGTTCGCCCTACCAAACACTTCCAGATATTGTAGGCTGCCGCTTTACTGACGTCATGTCCGCCATCTTTCTGATTGGTTTGCTCTGTGCTTGTTTGTCCCGCCCTAGAAATCAGTTGATGTGAGTCCCCAGACGCCGGTACAGCGAGAGAGTCTGGCTAGCCAGGCGAGTGTTCAGAGAGAGCAATAGTAAAAGAAGAACGTTTAACGTTAGGTTGTCTCTCCCTTTGCTACACTGTTTTAAAACATTTTTATGTAACTTTAAAGGTATTAGGAAAACAGACAATTCAGTTACAAATCACTAAAACATACTTAAACAATACTCAATTACAGAAAACCCAGAGGTTATATTAACTACTGAAACTTGACAAGGCTACTTGATCTGAGTGACGTAGTGGAAACATCGGCCTTCACACATTGTTTTCACACCTCACTAAAGAAACCACAGATACAGTCCAACTGCTTCCTGATCACATGGTAAACGTGTGAAAAACTTCAGTTCACCACAAACTGTTACAGAGAAATGTACTTCTACTTTAATTCTCAGCAAATTCTTAACTTTTTGCAAACTGTTTAACTGTTTGTTCTGACAGGGATGGTTGATCTGAACAGCCTTTATGTGACTTAAAACTGTCATTTAAATACAAATTAGGACCTCATGGCTTTTAAGTGAAAGTTTTCTAGCAAAAATATGACACATCAGGTTACAATGCTTTAAGTTTTATTTTAAGAACATGAAACACAAAGTTCTGTCTGCAGAAGGCCTACTGCCATACTGTCTTCTGAAAAGCTCAAATTAAAGTGTTAAATACTATATGCACAGCTGGGAATAGGAGAATTAGGATGCCCAAAGGAAGACCAAGTCCTGCATGATTTATCACAGCTTCCTCCAACATTCACCATCACAGTCTCTCCTATGAAGTTCAACCTCATCCCATTTGGAGAATTTGACATTTTTCTCATCGACTGCAGACACAGTTTCCTCATTTAAAAGATAAATATAGTTTATGTTCCACGTTTTCACAAGAAACTTATCAAGTTACAAGTGACACATTTAATGTTTCTACAATTAAATTATCATGTTTTAACGTGATAAAAGCAGGTTCAGTTCATTGAAGTAAAAAATGACTAACACTATTACTGAATGACTGCAATGCTGCTGAAAAGTAGCCATGAAGGAATTAAGATATAAATACAATCACTCACATTTTATGTGTGCCTTGATGTCACTCATTCATCCTGAGAGGAATCAAATAAAAAAACTTTGTCAACAGGAAGTGTTCTTACATAGAGAGAACACACCTGAACCAGGTGTAGCTCATGTCACTTATCAGTCTACTCATCAGTCTACAAACTCTAAAGGACGAGTGGTGCAGAAAGAGATCTATTACATCAGCTTCAGAGATGCACAAACACAAGCTTACTGGCAAGATTCATTAACTTACTGCTGTTGATGGAATAAACTGATTTTGTGTTTTTGTTTTCAGCAATCTTGAAAATAAGCGAACTGAACAACATTACCAGTCAGCTGCAGGACACAGTTTCAGGTGAGAAAGATGAATAAACACCAGTATCAGACTTTACAATGTTTATTCTATTTTATTCTATTCTAGTCATTCAGAAGAAGCTTTTATCTAAAGTGACTTACATCTGAGAGTGAGAACAAGACAAGCAGGAAATTAAACAGTAGAGGAATCATAGATCTGTTCTGGTCAGACTGCTGTTTGTCCAGTTGGACACAAGTTTTACCATGTAGTGCTGGATGAGGTGCAAATTTTTTTCTTCCCTTTCCGTCACTGCAAAAGACCCTTTTTTTAATATACGAGAGACAATTTATCCCAAAAAATGATCGTGTGTGCAGCTTATATGGTGATGGATTGTGATTAAGATCTGGAAAAATCTTTCTAACTCATTCTGACAAGTAGAAGATTTAAACTAAGTGCAGAAATAATCTTGGTAGATCAGGACTTAGTGGACTGGACAGAGTTTGGCAGGTTGTTCCACCACCGAGGGACAACAGAAGAGTCTGGCTACTGATTTATCCCCTTGTTGCGACATCTTTCATTAGTAGAGTGTTACTGTCAGATGTGAGTAGCTCTGGACGTTTAAATAAACATCATCATGTTTTATGTTTTAACTTTGGCTGCTTTACAGCAATGGAAACAGACTACACTCAGCTGCAGAGCAGTCAGGAAGTCCTGAGTAAAAATTACAGCCAGTTAATGGATGAAATGAAGAGAAAGAAGTGAGACTGAAAACTAACACACAACACCAGCACTGAACATATGAATTGAATCTACATCTGCTTTATATCCAACCCACGGTCAGCCAGAAGCTCATCACCTGGAAAAGTTTCTGCAGAGGTTCACTGATCTCTGACGTGTTTATCCAACATTTTCACTGCACCAAGACGGAAACACAGGATAAAACCTGCTGGTTAATTTAGTTTGTATGTGCTGATCATGAAGCTGCTGCTGCAGCTGAGAACAACTCAGTAAAATGATGAGAAGAAACACTTGTCAGGAAATCTGATGGAAATGGCAAAGACAAGAACCACTGCTGGAAACATGGAACAGCATGAGCTCAAAAAAGCAAATAATCCACAATTATCAATAATCAATAATGTAGAAGCAAGTTCACTATACCTGCTTTATTAACTACAGTTCAGCACTTTGCAACAGTTCAGATGGAAACTGCTTCAAGAATTACATGATGACTTTCTGTCTTCACACAGTTTATGCTGCTACCTGCATTTCACACCAAGACTGAAACATTTATACTCACATTAGTTCAGATTAACTTTAACAGACAGGATTACAACAATATTAGACTGTTTATATGTAGATTTTTTTCATATTTGATTTTTATTTTTAACTTAAAGCATTGGACGTCATCTTCCAGCACACCCAGCTGCAGACGAAACTTGAAGGTAAGAAAGATTTTTATCGAACCAAACAAACATTAAAGTTAGTAATGTTCACATCAATATGTTCATGTTTTTATATTTTTAACTATGTTTGTCTTAAAGCCATGGAAACCAACTACACTCAGCTGCAGACCAGTCATGAAGTCCTGAGTCAGAATTACAGCCGGTTAATGGATGAAATGAGGAAGATGAAGAGGAAGATAGCAGGTGAGACTGAAAACTAACACACAACATCAGTACTGAACAGATGGGACCTGAATGTGTTTCTGCTTTTAAAATGAACTGTTTTATCGGGTTCATCACCATGTTCACATACTGGAAGATTAAAACAGGTGAAAAGCAGTGTTTTTTTTTTTTCCTCCGATAATTTATTTTGGATTAAGCAGTTTAGAAAATGAATGAATGAATGAATTTTTTTACACTTATTTCCTATGTTATAATCATTTACATCAATATCATTGTGATGCATATGTTATGCATATCTGCCTTATACTGCAGAACGTGACTGTTGTACTGATGATATGATGTCTGTCCAATCATACATCAGTATCACTAAGACCTTTAATCTGAGTTCGACCTACTTTATTTTGCTACTGTTATGCAGTTTGGGACATTTAAGACGTCAAGAGCATCAAGAGTTGCAGGAGAAGTTCAGAGTTCATGTCTTCAGACAGTAAATGCTGTTACTGGCATTTCACACACTGACTCAAACATTTACACTCAAACCAGTCTAAAAAGTGAAACAATATTTTTGTGACTTTCTGGAGTCATTAAAAAAAAAAAACAAAAAAAAAAAACTTGCCACATTAGAGTGTTTTAAATCAAGACAATAAACATCTATTTTCTGATTTGTCTGTTAATGAAACTTTCATGGTAACTTAATTTATCTTGCTTTTAATTATTTTAATTGAATTTATTATTTTCTTGTGATTCTTTTCTACTTTTTGCCGCCTTTTATTACTTTTTAAGGCTTTCTTTGCACCATCTGTAATGCTTTTATTGTTTTATGTAAAGTTTTCTGAATTGTTTTCAACATGAAATGTGCTTTAGAAATAAATTTTCCTTTTCAGGAGAACCAGAGACAGAATTAAACATACTGGACCATGTTGTTTTGCATCACATTACACTGTATTAAATCACATGAATATTTTGGTAAAGGACCGAATTACTGTGTATGACTGAGACAGAAAAATTGAGTTAAAGTATTAATGAAGTAAACATTCTAAGTTTTATGGATTTGATCGCCTGGCATGCCAGACTGGAGTGCTCCATATATTTAATACATAAACTCAGTCTGAAACAAACCGGCCACTCTGATTGGTTGATCAAAAGAGACTCTTCCCTTCTGCCTTGCGTCGCCATGTATTCTTTAAAACATTCAAGATGGCACACGGAAGTAGCAGGAGTCCGTTTGTTTCTGACTAGGTTCAAAAAGCAACATGGAGTTGACAATAACGCCATGTAGCCTCAGGTTTTTATAGCAAAAACAACACAGGTCATTTATGTCTTCTTTTCTGCACACCATCTTTATTTTCACCTGTTGCGTTCGCCCTACCAAACACTTCCAGATATTGTAGGCTGCCGCTTGACTGCACGCCATGTTTATTTTCTTTTGTTTGCTCTACTGAACACGTCTAGACATTGTAGGCTGCCGCTTTACTGATGTCATGTCTGCCATTTTTCTGACTGGTTTACTCCGTGCTTGTTTGTCCCGCCCTACAAATCAGTTGATGCGAGTGAGTCCCCCATGCTGGTACAGTCAGTGAGTCTGGTTTGCCAGGCTATTGATTTGATATGAAAAAACATAAAATCTGATTTTGAAATTCTTGTTTGATATTCAGAGGAATGCCCTGATGGATGGACGAGGTTTGGATGCAGCTGTTACTTTCTCTCCACTGAGTATAAAACCTGGTCAGCCAGCAGGAGAGACTGTCAGGATAGAGGAGCTGATCTGGTGATCATAAACAGCAAAGAGGAACAGGTGGGTGTGTTTCTTCATATGTGTGTGATGTTTGATGTAACTGATGTGTTACTTTAGTCTGTGAGCTGCTTCCAGTCTGGATCCTGATGGATTCCAGTTTAAATGCTTTTAGGCTCCTAAAATCATGGATCACCTGATCAATTAGATCCATTTCCTTGATTTTCTTCATGAACTTTCATCATTTCAGGAAAATATTTTCACATTTCAGGACTTTCTGGCTCCGTTTGATTCTGTTTTGCTACATTTGTAGTAAAAATGGGATTTATTTAGCAGAACAAAGGTCAGATCAGTATGAGTGGAAAAATCAAATCAAATCAAATCAAACTTTATTTGTATAGCACTTTTCGTGCTTAAAAACAATACAAAGTGCTTTACATTATAAAACAATTTACATCAAAATAGATAAAACACTAACACACATACACATCCCCTTTCACCCACCCACAACCACCCTCACCCATGCCCTATTTGCCCTGTAACAGTTAAAAGAAGATGAATGAATGGCCAGGTGCATTTGCACCAGATGTGCACCAGATAAGGAAACGGTATTCTCAGGGAGCCTCTACACAAAGGGCTACCCCCAACCAAGACCACCCAGGCCATCACCATGGGGGCCACCCGGGTCCGGGCAGACAGGACCCACGCCACAACCGTAAAGCTGCAGCGCTGGATCCCGACCCACCAGACAGGGACAGCCCCCACAGCAACACCCATGCAGTCAGAGCAGGGGCAGCCCTCGGCGAAGAGGACCCCGATGAGGAGAGAGCTGGAGTGATAACTAAACAAAAATAAAATCCATTAAAATAAAATAATAAAATCTATACTATGTAAATCAATATATAAAATATATAAATAAATAAATAAAATTAACTAAAAAGAAAGATAAATATGGGTTAATATAAGAATGTTAAAACTTAGTTATAAGCTAAACTAAAAAGGTAGGTCTTGAGCTTTTTTTTAAAAACATCAACAGTCTCTGCAGCCCTGAGGCCCTCAGGCAGGCTGTTCCATAGGCGAGGCCCGTAATACTGAAATGTGGCCTCGCCATATGTTTTGGTACGAACTTTAGGAAGAACTAAAAGGCCGGTACCTGAGGACCTCAGGGTCCGCGAGGGTTCATACCTTAAAAACAGATCAGATAAATAAGAAGGCCCAAGACCATTAAGACATTTATAAACCACTAAAAGAACCTTAAAATCAAAAAAAGAAGAATTAATGCTGAATGAATCAAACAGATTGAAAATGATTTGCAACAAAAGCAAAATCATTAAAAAACTTTATTCTCATCCAAGAAATCTACAAGATGCTAAAGTCAGTAGTTTGAATGAAATTTCAACATGTTTTCTAACAAAGACGGAAAAATGATTCATTCCAGTTTTGTTGTTTTTTTTGCAGAATGGATTCATTGAAAAGTTTGTTTTTCTTTCTGATATTGTTACAGTTATGTTACTACAACACTCGTGATGAATAATCATGTTTTTGTCATGAAATGTATCTTATTTATTCTCCCCAGGAGTTTGTCAGTAATCTGGGTAAGTATACAGGATTCTGGATCGGCCTTGAATGGAGACAAGGTGGATGGAAATGGTTGGACGGATCACCACTGACAGAAACGTAAGAAATTCTTTCCTTTACAATGTTATCAGTATCGTTGTTAGATGCTGTAATATTTAATATCAAAATTAAAATAAAATGAAAATAAAAAATTAGATTATTAGATATTAGATTATTTCAATTAATCTCAACAAGAATCTTTCCGAATGAACATTTTACAAATAAAAAATCTTACATTTTTTTTCCCTGATAAATTTAAAATAATTTTAATTCCTCTCAACAAGAATCTGAATAAACAGCTACTTGAACATTTCCACAGAAAAACTCCAACAAACATGTAGAAGAACAAAGTATTTTCCTCCATTTAATGAGTGAAAAGCTTTTTCTACTGTCTGATGGTTGACAGTGAAAAGTCATGGAGGAGGGCAGACTGATCAGAAATCAAATCACCAACAAGCTGAAAAGCAGGAAGCAGGTCAGCAAGAGGAAACATTTCTGGAGGATTTGCAGACTCAGCAACTTTTACTCAGTTTAATGAAGAAATAGAAACTATGATGGATTTTATCATGACTCCATAAAATATCTAGAACCAGTCCAGACACATAATCCTGTGTGTTGTCAGGTGTGTGTATGTTCTATAGGATTATGAGATAAGAATTACAGGTTATGTTTGAAACTTATTAAAATGAAGTTTATGTGAATATGAAAATACTCCTGAATTTCAGTCCAGTTAAATGTGATGTTTTATTTGTCCTGCAGGTTCTGGGACCATGGAGGACAGGAGAGGCACGGCACTTACAATACAGTTTACTGCAGTTATCAAGGGAAATGGACAAGAACATATTCCAGTAACTCCTTCTACTGGATGTGTGAAAGATAATTTTCCTGCTTTCAGGGAGAACAACAAGACTGCAGTGAAACTGATCAAATTTGGCCCCAAAACTACTTTGTTTTTTGTGAATTTCAGCTGTTAGGTGTTACTCATAATGTCCTCATATATTCTTGTGTTTCTGTTTGTATTCAGTGTGTCTCAAGTCCAGTCCTCAGGCCCCCCTGTCCTGCATGTTTTAGACACGTTCCTCCTCCAAAGCAGCAGAGTCAGATTATTGAACTTCCTCATCAAGTTCTTTGCAGGCTGTTAATGAGCCCCCTATTTCATTCAGGTGTGTTCACGTAGGGTTGCCTATAAAACATGCAGGGTGTGGGGGGGGGGGGTCTGAGAACTGGACCTGAGAAACACATGGACAGAGATGTGAAGGTGGAATTCGACCATACAGCAGCAACAACATATAAACTCTGATCCACAAATGTATGAAATACAAGGAAAACTGCAGCTTCTCTTTACTTTTACTGAGCGAATAAATATAATGTATTGTTTTTCACATTAAATCTACATCAGTATCATCTTTAATTTGTCAGACACACATGAAGGTAGAAACTTAAGATTTTTACTTGAAACGCAGGAAAATCCACAAAATGACAAGCTTTAATCTGGTTTGTGTGAATGATGGAAATTCAGTGGAGGAAAACTTTCCTCCTTGTAATACATCAAAAATGAAAATATCTTCATGTTTTATCTGTAAAAATCACATTTTTTATGCAGAAATATGTTAGTGGATGCTTCTATGGGCTATAATATGTGTTTTTACAGGTAGTTTGAAAAAAAAAAAAAAGAACATTAGAATTAAAAGATCGGAGGTTAATAATGTTTGTTAAAAGCAATGTATATTGTATATTATGAATTATTTCCAGAGATTTTACTGTACAGGTTCATTTCCAAGACCCGGATTATGTGTCAGTGACAAAATCTTTTAATGCAGCTGACTGATTAATTGAAACAACATAAATATCATTATTTGTTTTTCATGTTAAATCTACATCAGCATTATCTTTAACTCATCTGACACACATGAAGGTAGAAACTGCAGATTTCAACATGAAACACAGAAAAATCCACAAAGAGAAGCTTTAATCTGGTTTGTGTGAAGAACTGGAGATCAGTGGAGGAAAACTTTTCTCCTTCTGATACATTTAAAATGAAAATATTTCCATGTTTTATCTGCAAACATCAAAATGTTCTCCAGAATGATCTTAGTTGATCCTTCTATGGGCAACAAGATCTGTTTTTACATGTAATTCAAATAAAAAAGCTGATTAGAATGAAAAGATCTGAGGTTAATAATGATATTGTTGAAAACAATGTATATTGTTGTTCATGATTTATTATGACTGTACTACTATTGTGTGTAATGTGCTTAAATACTCAGAGATGCTTTCTTTAGCCTCTATTTGGTTTTTTGTGAAATGCTTTTATTTCTTGTCAGTATTTGATGCTTTTTCCTCATTCTATACATGCTGTGTGTGTTGCATTGCTACACCTGGAATGAAATCTAAGATCTTCAGCCTCTACTTCTGCAACCTCCCCTACGTTGCAGGTAGTTTCAGTTCTATCAGAAAGTCAGTGGGATCCACAGTTTCAGAAACATCTATAAAATGTGGACTGAAGGCATGACTGGTGAAACTTTCACTGAGATCTAAACTTCTTTCTAGTAAATGTCTGTTTTCATGATATATGACCTTTTTCAGTCAAATAAAGTTCATTTTGCAACTTGTGTGTCTGTTTCCACAGATTCCACAGAGAAATATTGTGAAGGTGAATGATTGATTGGAACTACATAAATGAAAATGAACATTATTCCTTCACAATGTTTAACTGCACTTCAGATGTTCCTGAATGTAGAACAGAAGCAGCTCATACATGCTGATGACTCTTTTACAGAAGTCATGACGAGTTTAAACATGACATTTTCTGCGTCTGACAAACAATTCAATTTCAATTCAACTTTATTTATATAGCGTCAAATCACGGCAATGCCATCTCAAGACGCTTTACAGACAGAGGGGAAAACATAATGAAGGCCAATTCATAACAGCCTATATAAGGAAACCAACAGATTGAGTTGAGTCCAACTCAATCTCCCATCCTGAGCAAGCACACTGGCAACAGTGGGAAGGAAAAAACTCCCTTTTAACAGGAAGGAAACCTCCGGCAGAACCCGGCTCAGGACAGGCAGCCATCTGCCTCTGCTGTGTGGGGGGAAGAGGACAGAAAGACAACAGACAACAGGAACTGCTACTCCCGGCCAGGGAGACCTGCTGAGACAGGAGACATACATGTTAATGATGCAACACTGTTATGGGGGGGGGGGGGTAAAAGAAAGAGATAAAGAGAAAAAGAAAGAAGCTCAGTGTATCAGGAAATGTCCCTCAGCAGTCTAAACCTATAGCAGCATAACTAAGGGATGCTAACCATCCCTAGCTGTAGGACTTATCAAAAAGATAAGTCTTCAGCCTAGTCTTAAAGGTGGGGAGGGTGTCTGCTTCCCTAACACTAACTGGGAGCTTATTCCATAAGAGAGGGGCCTGATAACCAAAGGCTCTGCCTCCTGCTCGGCTCTTTGAGACTCTAGGAACCACAAGTAAGCCTGCAGTCTGCGAACGAAGTACTCTACTTGGTATATAAGGAACAATGAGGTCTTTGATATATAGTGGTGCCTGGTTGTGGAGGGCTTTATATGTAAGGAGAAGGATTTTAAATTCTATTCTAGATTCAACAGGCAGCCAATGAAGAGAGGCTAAAACTGGAGAAATATGATCTCTCATGCTGGTTCTGGTCAGGACTCTGGCTGCAGAATTCTGGATCAGCTGAAGGCTTTTCAGGGCATATTTAGGACAGCCCAGTAATAGAGAGTTACAGTAATCTAGTCTCGAAGTAACAAAAGCGTGAACCAGTTTTTCTGCATCACTCCGAGACAGAATGTCCCTAATTTTGGCTATATTACGTAAATGAAAGAAGGCTGTTTTAGTAACCTGCTTAATATGTGGGCCAAAGGACAGGTCAGGGTCAAATATTACTCCAAGGTTTCTCACTGTTGCACTGGAAGCTAAAGTAATGCCATCCAGGTTCATTACAAAACCGGAAAATTTAGCTCTGAGTTTTTCAGATCCAACGAGAATTACTTCAGTCTTATCTGAGTTTAAGAGGAGAAAATTTCTAGACATCCAAGTCTTTATGTCTATGAGACAATTTTGTAGCCTATTGGGCTGATTTGTTTCATCTGGTTTAAAGGATAAGTATAGTTGAGTATCATCTGCATAACAATGAAAGTTTATTCCATGCTGTCTAATAATTTTGCCTAAAGGGAGCATATATAGTGTGAAGAGTATTGGTCCAAGTACAGAACCTTGAGGAACTCCATGACTTACTGTAGTTTGGGAGGAGGACTTGTCATTTACATGAACAAACTGAAGTCTATCAGATAAATATGATTTAAACCAGCTTAACGCTGTACCTGTAATTCCAATCACCTGTTCTAGTCTTTGTAACAGAATGTTATGATCGACTGTATCAAATGCAGCACTAAGATCAAGCAAGATAAGTACGGACACAAGTCCTTTGTCTGAGGCCATAAGAAGGTCATTAGTAACTTTCACCAATGCTGTCTCAGTACTATGATGAGCTCTAAATCCTGACTGAAACTCCTCGCATAAATTATTTCTGCTCAGGTGGGCATGTAGCTGAGCTGAAACTATTTTCTCCAGAATTTTGGACATAAACGGGAGGTTAGATATAGGTCTATAATTTGCTATCACCTCTGGATCCAGAGATTGCTTTTTAAGTAAAGGCTTGATTACAGCAGTTTTAAATGATTGTGGTACATATCCTGTCACTAAAGACATATTGATAAGATTTAGTAGTGATGTATTAATTAAAGGGAAAATGTCCTTAAAGAGGCTCGTTGGGAGAGGGTCTAAGATACAGGTGGATGGTTTAGATGAAGCTATTATTTTAGTTAATTCAGAGGGTTGGACAGGACAGAAACTATTTAGACACAAGTCAGATCCTGGTTCTAAGGATGCTTCGGAGACCACAACAGGCTCAACATTATAGGTAGAAGGAAGAGTATTGTCAATTTGATCTCTAATAGTGTCAATTTTATTCCTGAAAAAATACATGAAATCATCACAGCTAAGTGAGAAAGGAATACATGACTCCACAGCGCTCCGGCTCCTAGTAAGCCTAGCTACAGTGCTGAAAAGAAACCGAGGGTTGTTTTTGTTTTCCTCTTATCAATGATGAATAATAAGCTGTTCTTGCCATACGTAAGGCTTTTTTGTATACGCTTAAACTTTCTTTCCAGGTTAAGTGAGACTCCTCTAGTCCTGATGAACGCCATCTGTTTTCCAAACGCCTTGATGCCTGTTTTAGAGCTCGAAGCTGGGAATTAAACCAGGGAGCCTTCATAATCTTACCTAATTTCTTCTTCTTTAGGGGAGCAACATTATCCAAGGTTGTACGCATTGAAGCTGTTATAGTATCAGCATGTTGATCAATCTGAGCAGGAGTAAGGCTTAAAGGGGGACTCTCGGTCATGCTAACACATGGTAGATGTGAAAAAATTGATTCAATTGATTGTTTAAATTTTGTAATATTATTGTCTGATAAACATCTACTATAGTAGAATTTATGTTTGGTCAGTGAGTAATCAAATAAAGTGAATTCAAAGGTTAATAAGAAGTGATCGGACAAGACAGGGTTTTGAGGAAATACTTTGAGCTTATCAGTCTCAATACCATATGTTAGAACAAGATCAAGAGTGTGACCATGAGAGTGAGTGGCTCCATTGACATTTTGTGAAAACCCAATTGAGTTTAGAATAGAGCTAAAGGAAATGTTTAAACTATCATTTTCAACGTCAACATGAATATTAAAATCACCTAGTACAATGACCTTATCAGTAGTCAGCACTAACTCAGACAAGAGATCAGAGAATTCGGTCAGAAACTCGGAGTAAGGTCCAGGTGGGCGATACACTAATGCTAAAAGGAGCGGTTTCTCTGAATTCCATTTTGGATGAGATAAATTTAATGTCAGGAATTCAAAGGATTTATAGTTAGTTTTGTGCTTAGGATTAATTAAAAATTCTGACTTAAAAATAGCTGCAACACCTCCTCCTCTGCCTGTAGTTCTAGGAATGTGAAAGTTTAAATAGTTAGCTGGCGTAGCTTCATTAATACTAACATAATCCTCTTGCTGTAACCAGGTTTCCGTAAGACAGAATAAATCAATGTGGTGATCACCTATCAAGTCATTGACTAATAAAGACTTATTTGGGAGGGATCTAATATTCAGTAGGCCACACTTTATTGTCTTATTTTCAGATTTTATTAGATCCATTGTTTTTATTTTTATGAGGTTTTCACGATTAACCCCAGAAGTGTTTTTGTGTTGTTTAATTCTTACTGCTGGGAAGTTGTATAAGGTCGGAATGGGGTTTTGGGTGGGCGGCGGCAGGTGGGAAGCTGCAGAAAAGTGTGTAGGACTACAATTCTGCCTCCTGGTCCCAACCCTGAGTTGTCAATTTAGCTGACTAATAAAAGAGTCCATATTGCTAGATAAGAGAGCGGCTCCATCCAACGTGGGATGGATGCCATCTCTCCTAATAAGACCAGGCTTTCCCCAAAAAGCGCTCCAATTATCTATAAAACCCACGTTGTTATCGGGACACCACCTAGACAACCAGCGGTTGAAGGATGACATGCAGCTAAACATGTCATCGCTGATTAAATTTGGCAGTTTTCTGCTTCTGGTGGAAGTTTCTTCTCAAAATAAACTGAACATGGAAGTAGAATTTGCAGTGGTGTATAACGTGTAGGTACGTGGAGCAAAAAGTAAAACACATATTTATTTGTCATGTTCCGTCCACGGGAAATCTGGTAGCAACAGGTTAAAACACAAAACCATTGACGCTGATAAAGCAGGGAATTGAACACCCGACCACATGAACATGAACCACAAAATTGATTCTCTGATTTGTGATGAGATGTGATCATTTGTTCCTGTAAAATCACTGTAATGAACAAAGGTGGTCATCTTTTAGGATTCAAAAACATTTAATGATGATAAATAATGAGGGGTTCCAGTAAAAGCGGGGTCCTGATTCATATAAAGTTCAGTTTTACAACCAGGAATAATTCACAACAGTTTTTATACCATAATGATGTCATCTGCTGCAGAAGAACACAATGTAGCCAGTAGCAGAAACACAACACACACATGTACACAATGATCAGTAAAAAGTGTGTTTACACAACCAACATTCAGGATGAAAGTGAATCTATGTGACGTGTCCTGATCAACTCCAGCCATGATTCAGTGTTTCAGTCTTTTACAGTAGAAGCTTCCAGTGATGGAGACTGTCTGAACATGTGTTGAAGGAATTATTCCTGGACTTTCAGTCAGAGAGGCTCCATGTTTATGTCCGAGGTCTGAAAGCTGTTAGACCAGACATCTCAAAGTCTGGTCCTGAAGGAAAACTATCCTACAGGTTTCAGATGTTTCCCTGCTCCAACACAACCAACCTAAACTAATGGATCACTGTGTAAAACTTGACAAGCTGCTGGATCCACTTCATATGAGTCAACTGTGTTGGAGCAGGTAATCAACAACTCCAACAAGCAGTGAGCTGATCCTTGATTAGAAGGAGGACAGAGCTTCTGTCCAACGTGCCATGCAGTCTTGACAATGAACATGGTGGACAAGATTGTCTCCAATGGTGGGACAGGCGGGAAGCCCTGCTCCGATAAGCCCTCCGCAGGCTTTATAACGATGCTGGGGAGCCCTCGCAGCTGCGTTCCGATGGCAGGAAGGAAGATGGAGCTTGTCCATGGAAGCACATCGTCCATCTCCTCCATCACTTTGTCAGCTCAGGTCCTGGAGCAGGACTGGAGCCATGCAGATCATGAGGAGGAAGAAGTTGCCTGACTCCCGTTCCATGTTGGTGAGGTCAGTTTCTGGGGTGGGGGGGGGGGTTCAGTGCCAGCCCAACATCAAGGCAGCATTTCCACTGAAGGTAGGCAGTGGAAATATAACCTGGCACAGCTGGACACAGCTGCACATGATTTCTGTATGTGGATCATCTGAGTCAAATGGGAGCTGATTGGCCGATCTCAACTAGTTTTATCATTGAAATGGAGGTGAGGGCCCACCCAGTAGGTGGGCAGGGACTAAAGCTTTCAGTGGGATAAACCCACTAGTGACAGCCTTAAAGAGGTATCTGATAGAGAACCTGCAGGACAGACGCTCTCAAGGACTAAAAGGTTCAACTCTTTGGGTTCCACTCTTTCATCCATCATCCTGGCTGCTCACAGATGGCTTCTGGAAATACTTTTCCAGGATTTAAAGACATAAATAGACGGAGATCCAGAGATGAGAATGAGGCGACAAACCACACACAGTCACACTGCTAATAACTGGGAAGGTAACAGGGACGTGGACAGACTGAACCACATCCTGCTGTCTTTTGTGGAACATCATGAAGTTTTAACATGTCAGGTTTTCTGTAAAAGTGTTTGTCACATTTTAACTCTTTATCTGCTGGTAGTGACTTTAGTTGCTGATGCTGCGACATGTCGCTTTAAATGAAATCTGTCTGAACTTCTTTAAACTTCCTGCAAGGTGTGGATCAGTAGCATGGTGAGGATTGTCAGGGGAACATGACAATCTTGATACTTTGATTAATATGTTGATTGTTGAGAGAAGTTTTACAGCAAATGAAAAGAGGAAGAAAAACATTTCAGCTTCACAGACTTAACTTTAGATGTTAAGTTTGGTTCAAGGAGGAGTTGTTAGCAGTGTGTCTAAAATATTTCCTGTTAGAAATGTTTGTCCTTGACTATAAAGTCTATAAATCAACTTCTAATAAAAGACATCTAGGTGGATTTTGTTGCTGCTGAGAAAATGTTAATTGACATTGTTAAAAACGTCGCAGAAAATTTGTTTAGTGTCGGTTTTTCAGCCTCGAGACTCTGCTGGGCAGCAGCAGGTCTAGAAATGCACATCATAGATACCACTGTGCCATCAAACAAGTCTGGGGCGCAGAGTTTTGAGGGAAAAATATTACGTAATGCGTCTCTGTAAGATCTAAGGTAGAGAGAACGAAACCCACTCAAAAAGGTGTGCAGCGTAAATTTAGGCACTTCCTCCAAACTACAACCAGACCAAACATTGAACAGGAAACACTGGCAGCATCAACTGGTTTCACTTCCTTGAACCTACAAGCAGAGGCTAGAGGCACACAGAACAGCTTTAGTACAGGACACACAACCAGACCAGGAACTGTTCAGTGGTCTCGGAGGTTTCAGGATGTTCTCAGATATTTACTCCAAACCAGATTTGTCAAAAAAGGTGACATACGCCAGAAAGGAGGGAGAAGGCCGAGAAGAATGGGAGGAGAAGGAGGTGAGCATCTATGAGAGTACAGAGGATGCTGTGGAGAATCGCGCTCATTTTCAGCCACAGGAAGGAGGTAAATATGTAGAAAATATTAAATAGCACAGAAAATGTAGCTCAGGCATGACAGATGACTGTGTGAAGCCTTTGACTGCTTTCCTCTTCAACCTTTGCTTTTGCAGAAGCACAGACTCCGAAGCATCCTACAGTCCGCAAATGGCCTGTCGGATGTGCAGCGTTGTGTCTGCTGGGTTTACTGGTGTTTGCTGGGATCCTCAGTCTGTCCATATACAGTATGTTGTCATACAACACATCATAACCAGCTGATGTTGTACGTTTACATCACAAGCAGAAATACAAGCTCCATAATTGTTACTTAGAGGATGTTCAGATGGAACTAACATGAAGAGTTAAATGCCAGAAAGAGTTTTCATTCGTCTTCATCTTCAGTTATACTTGCATGTGATTTCTACTAAAGTCAGTCAGAATGAGACTCAGAGTGTTTTGGTCTGTTTGCAGTTTGATGTTTTCTGTCTCAGCAGCACAAAAACATCATTACAACATGTGCATTGGCTTAAATGTTCATAATGTAAGTTTCCTGACTAATATAACCTCCTGATGACGGTCAAGTTGTTGCTGTTAAATGATGCAGCATGTCCAGATGGATGATGGTACAGATAGGAAGATGAGCTACATGTTCTGACCAAACATACACAAATCAGATGCTCTGCATGATAAAGTCAACATACAAATGAATAAAATGTAAATACTTTGGTATCTAAAGAGCTGCTTCCAGAAACAAGCAGCATGACTAATAATTACCAATTTTTAACAAAACCACTTGGTCTGAGAGACGTAGTGGAAACATTGACCTTCACATATTTTTTATTACACCTCACTAAAGAGACCACAGACAGTCCAACCGCTCTCTGAACACGTTAAACGTGTGAAATACTTCAGTTCACCACAAACTGTTACAGTGAAATGTACTTCTCAATGTTAAAGTGTTGAACTGAAAATTTAAAGGAACAATTAAAGCATACAGATATCTATTACATCAGTTTCAGAGTTGGAAAAATACAAGCTTATTTACGTATTCGCTCAATAACTTCTGTTGATTAAATTTGTCGTTCAGCAATTTTGAATATGAGCAAGTAAAACAGCATCAAACATCAGCTGCAGGATAAACCTTCACTTTAAAACGATTAATAAATGTTTACTTAAATATTTTCATGTTTCACATTTGTCTTCAGTGTGTGCTGCTACCTGCATTTCACATGTCTGCAAGTACACATATAAATTGGTAAAATGTAAATATTTTGTCATATGATGAGCTGCTTCGGGTTTCCTAATAACATTTTAACACACAACATGAATGCAACTAGTTTGCATGTCTGATTGTTTGACTGGAAACAGAAATGATTTACTGGTCATGACTTCTAACAAGACGCTTCAGTTTTAATTATTGATGTCTGGAACACCATCATGATTAAATTAACAATAGCAAAACACGTGACTGTAGTAAGGCCAACTTCAAGTGTCAAGAAAAATTAAAAAAGAAAGTAGGTGGCACATACTATGATCACTAGGTCCATTTACATTACACCTAGAATCGCACAAAACTTAAATATAGTGATAAAAAAACAACTAATGGAAAGACCTACATTTAAAAAAAAGTTTCAAGTTTTGGTAAAAACTTTTCACGCTCTCATGAGGTGGTTTTTTCCCAAAATTTCGACATTGAAATATGTTGCAAAATTGTAATGGAAACAGTTTTGCATTTTTGTGTCACTGGGCATGATGTGGAGGTCATGACCTCTTCATTTCCAGTAAAGATGCTCGGTGTGGAACACAACAGCAAATTTCTGATTTTAGAAAAGAAAACATGGAAGAAAAGCTTCAATAAGTCTAAGCAAATTCTCTGCAGCAAGAAGAAAACCACAGATGGACGCCAAGAAGGCGCGTGATCAAAACCAGGCAGGTTTATTCATGCTAACTGTCCTGTCTGAAGGTACAGTTGCTTTGTCCCGTTTTGTCCTAAGCAGAAGCTGAAGATTCTTTTGCTTTTTCCAGATGGCAGGACATTCCCAAACCAGACTCCAACTGTCCTGCGATGCAAGTGTATAAAAGTAATATTTGTAAGATTTGACAAACAAGGTGTTTCCATTTTACAGTGTTTAGAGCATTAACTTCAGGTCCTGTAAAATCTTGTTCAGATGAGATTTTACGAGAACTGCAGTTTATGTGTTTATGCAACTTAGCCACGTAGGCTTTCTACTTTCTGCAGACAATTTGCTTTGGCTTTTCTCCTTTATTTTCTTGTTTAAAAGTCTAAAATTAGCTGTTTATTTCATACCGCCCCATCTTCATGGGAAATGAACACGTCACAACACCCCACATCATGTCCGGGAAAATGTAAATGCCAAAAAAAGTGTTTCAGTTACAGTTTTGCAAAATGTTTTTATTTTTATTTTATTGTGTCAAAATGAGGTTGTCATTCCCTTTACTACACTGTTTACCATATTTTCATGTAACTTTAAAGGTATGAAGAAACCAGACATCTCACAGTTACAAATCACTAAAACAAACTTGAACAATACATTTTGATTAAAAAACAACCAAAAAAGGAAATGTGCAAAGTTTATCATGGAAGAACACAGAGGTTACATTAACTACTGAACATTAACAAGGCTACTTGGTCTGAGTGACGTAGTGGAAACATCGACCTTCACACATTGTTATTACACCTAACTAAAGAAACCACAGACAGTCCAACTGCTTCCTGATCACCTGTTAAACGTGTGAAATATTTCAGTTCACCACAAACTGTTACAGAGAAATGTACTTCTACTTTAATTCAAAGCAAATTTTTTACTTTTTGCAAACTGTTTAACTGTTCGTTCTGACAGGGATGATTGATCTGAACAGCCTTTATGTGAGTTAGAGCTGTCATCCAAATACAAATTGGGACCTTGTGACGTTATAAGTGACAGTTTAATAGGAAAAATGTGAAACACATCAGGTTACAATGTTTTAAGTTTTATTTTAAGAACAAGAAACACAAAGTTGTCCTGTGATGGACAGGCAACCTGCCCAGGGTGTACTCTCCCTTTTGCCAAGACTGCTGGGATAGGCTCCAGCTTCCCCGTGACCCCTAATCGGACTAAGCAGTTAGGATAGTGAATGAATGAAAAAATGAAACACAAAGTTCTGTATGGAGAAGGCCAACTGCCTTACTGTCTTCTGTAAAGATAAAATTATAAAATGATAAAAACTATATGCACAGCTGAGACTGGGGAAATTAGGATGCCCAAAGGAAGACCAAGTCCTGCATGATTTATCACAGTTTCCTCCAACATTCACCATCACAGTCTCTCCTATGAAGTTCAGCTTCATCCCATTTGATAAATTTGACATTTTTTTGATCGACTGCAGACACAGTTTCCTTATTCAAAGATAAATATGGTTTATGTTCCACATTTTCACCATAAACTTATCAAGTTATTGGGGGTATGTTTAAGTAAAAAAAACAAACTATCATGTTATAATGTGATAAAAACACCTGTTCATTGAAGTTGTTTTTAAAAAGACATGAAACATTTCAAGCACTAGTACTAAATACTACAACCACAATGCTGCTGAAAAGTAGCAATGAAGGAATTAAAATACAAACAAAAAGCTCCACATATTATGTGTGACTGGATGTTTCTCACTCAGATTGAAAAGAATTAAATACTGTTTGTACAAGAAGAACAAAAGAAGTGTTCTTACATAGACAGAGCCCAGGTGTAGCTGATCAGACTTCTTATCGCCTGCAGGACAAACTCTAAAGGACGAGTGGTGCAGAAAGAGATCTATTACATCAGCTTCAGAGATGCACAAACACAAGCTGTTGGGAATTTCAGTTTGTTATATTATTTTCAGTTTACATTATGATAATCTTTTATTAATCTTACATTGATGTTCTTCATTGATGTACAAGTTGAACGTTTCCCTCTGTGTGCTGTTTGGATAAACAGGACATTCCAGTGACGTGCAAGGTCAGAGTGGTCTCACCAAACGTGATAAACATTTGGTTCCTATCAGGATGGTATCTTTAAGAAGAGCACACATACACCTTGGACTTTTGAACCAAGCAAACATCCGCACACACACACATTGAATTGTATCAACTTGCATGAATGTCATGTGGTATCTTTCAATAAATGGCTTGGGGAATTTTATGAAGCTCATGCGTCTGAGATGAGCCTCCTTGCAACTTAAACAAGATCGCCTCGTCTGGCTTCCTTCTTATTTACTAATTATGATAAGATGTTAAGGGTTTAAACTTAACACAAGCTGAGTGGCAATATTTATTAACTTACTTCTGTCAATGGAATTAAACTGATTCTGTGTTTCTGTTTTCAGTATTTTCAAAAATGAGAGACTTGAACACCATTAGCCATCAGCTGGAAGACAAAGATTCAGGTAAGAAACATGAACAAACACCAGTATCAGACTGACAATGTTTATTCTATTTCGTTCTAGTCGACTGCCTTTAGCAGAAGTTTTTATCCAAAGCGACTTACATCTGAGAGTGAGAACAACACAAGCAAGAAATAAAACAATAGGGCAGAGGTGCGCAATTTTTGTACAATTATCTGTACTTTCTTCTCCTCAAAGTATATATATATATATATATATATATTTATGTATGGTCTATGATGAAACACTTGTCCGGAAATCTGATGGAAATTACAAAGACAGGGGCGACTGCTGGACCCAAGGAAATAGCATGAGCTCAAAAAGACAAATAATCTACGACTCTTTACGTTGATGATGACGGTGTACGTTCTCCACACCTGCTTTATTAACTACAGTTCAGCACTTTGTAACAGTTCAGATGGAAACTGCTTCAAGAATTACATTACATACATAGAGCCTGTCATCCGTCTTCACACAGTTTATGCTGCTACCTGCATTTCACACCCAAGACTGAAACATTTATACTCAGATTAGTTCAGATGAAACTTTAACAGACTGAATTACAACAATATTGGACCATTTACATGTAGATTTGTAGATGTTTAATTAATGATGATTGTCTTAAAGCCACAGAAAACAACAACACTCAGCTACGGACGAAACTTGAAGGTAAGAAAGATTTTTATCTAAACAAACAAACAAACATTAAAGTTATGAATGTTTACATCAATATGTCCATATTTTTATGTTTTTAACTATGGATGTCTTAAAGCCAAGGAAACCAACTACATTCAGCTGCAGACCAGTCATGAAGTCCTGAGTCAGAATTACAGCCGGTTAATGGATGAAATGAAGAAGATGAAGAAGATGATAGCAGGTGAGACTGAAAACTAACATGCAACATCAGTACTGAACAGATGGGACCTGAATGTGTTTCTGCTTATAAAATGAACTGTTTTATCGGGTTCATGACCATGTTCACATACTGGAAGATTAAAACAGGTGAAAAGCAGTTTCTATGCTGTTTGCTGACAGATTGGAGGAACTGCTGCTGAAGAACTGATGATATGATGTCTGTCCAATCATACATCAGTATCACTAAGGCCTTTAATCTGAGTTCGACCTACTTTATTTTGCTACTGTTATGCAGTTTGGGACATTTAAGACGTCAAGAGCATCAAGAGTTGCAGGAGAAGATCAGAGTTCATGTCTTCAGACAGTAAATGCTGTTACTGGCATTTCACACACTGACTCAAACATTTATACTCAAACCAGTCAAATTGGAACTTCAGCAGACTGAGTTACTACAACATCACTACTAAACTGTTGACAAGCTCATTATTCTCCTCTATTCTTTTTCTTCATATAAACTGGATTTACTCAACAATGTGACTATTTGGGACCAAATATATTTAGATTCCTGCTGCTGAGATGGAAAATAACAAAGATGGATCTGGTTTCATTTGTTTCTCATCACAGAATCTTTGTTTCACTTAAACAATAAACATTATATACAATTTATAAACATTTCACATACAAATGCTGTGTGTTTTCACAGAGTAAATGATGCTATCTCCATTTTACATGTCGACTGAAACATTTATACTCAAATTGAAATGCAACTTTAACAGACTAAATTAAAGCATTATTAGACTGTTTACATGAAGATTTGTTTTATGAATTTGGTTTGTTTTTAACTGTTGGTGTCTTAAAGCCATGGAAACAAACTACACTCAGCTGCAGACCAGTCATGAAGTCTTGAGTCAAAATTACAGCCAGTTAATGGATGAATTGAGGAAAATGAAGAAGATGACTGATGGTAAGAATGAAAACTAACACACAAATTGACATTAAGAAGCACAAATGTTACTGAATGTCTGAAGATTCTCATTCATCCAAAGACTGAATACGACTGCAATACTTCCTGAAAAGGAGAAAAAGGGAAACTAATGATATTTTAGTGACTTTCTGGAGTCATTTTAAACTTTCACAACATGTAGAGAATTTTAAATCCAGGTTAAAACATCTCTTCTCTCACATATCCATGCATAAAACCTGCATGGTAATTTTTTTTTTAACTTATCTTGCTTGTGCACTTTTTTTCTTTTTTTTTTTTTTTACACTTTTATGGATGATTTTATTGTGATGTTTGCTATGTTTTGCTGCCTTTTACTACGTTTTAAGGCTTTCTTTGCTCCATCTGTAATACTTTTAATGTTTCACGTAAAGTTATTTGAATTGTTTTTCACATGCAGTGTGCTTTAGAAATAAATGATCCTTTTTTTAGGAGAACCAGAGACAGAGAATTAAACTTACTGGATAATATGAAAACGTAGAGTATTGTACTGTTTTGCATCACATCACACTGTATTAAATCACATGAATATTTATTTGAAGAGATATTTGTATAAATGAGACAGAAAACTGAAGTTAAAGTATATATGGAAAGTTTGAGTTGTCATTAAATAACATAAAATCTAAATTTGATATTCTTGGTTGACATTCAGAGAAATGTCCTGATAGATGGACAAAGTTTGGACACAGCTGTTACTTTCTGTCCACTGTGGAAAAAACCTGGTCAGCCAGCAGGAACTACTGTCAGGAAAGAGGAGCTGATCTGGTGATCATAAACAGCAAAGAGGAACAGGTGGGTGTGTTTCTTCATGTGTGTGTGATGTTTGATGTAACTGATGTGTTACTTTAGTCTGTGAGCTACTTCCAGTCTGGATCCTGATGGATTCCAGTTTAAATGCTTTTCAGCTCCTAAAATCATGGATCACCTGATCAATTAGATCCATTTCCTTGATTTTCTTCATGAACTTTCATCATTTCAGGAAAATATTTTCACATTTCAGGACTTTCTGGCTCCGTTTGATTCTGTTTTGCTACATTTGTAGTAAAAATGGGATTTATTTAGCAGAACAAAGGTCAGATCAGTATGAGTGGAAAAAAGAAGAATTAATGCTGAATGAATCATAAACAGATTGAAAACGATTTGCAAAAACAGCAAAATCATTAAAAAACTTTATTCTCATCCAAGAAATCTACAAGATGCTAAAGTCTGTAGTTTGAATGAAATTTCAACATGTTTTCTAACAAAGACGGAAAAATGATTCATTCCAGTTTTGTTGTTTTTGCTTTTTGCAGAATGGATTCATTGAAAAGTTTGTTTTTCTTTCTGATATTGTTACAGTTATGTTACTACAACACTCGTGATGAATAATCATGTTTTGTTATGAAATTTACCGGATTTATTCTCCCCAGGAGTTTGTCAGTAAACTGGGTGGAAATACAGGATTCTGGATCGGCCTTGAATTTAAAGGTGGATGGAAATGGTTGGACGGATCACCACTGACACCACTGGCAGAAACGTAAGAAATTCTTCCCTTTACAGTGTTTTCAATATCACTGTTAGAAGCTGTAACATTTTTTTATAAAAATGAAAATAAAATAAAAATGAAAAATGAGATTATTTTAATTAATCTCAACAAGAATCTGAATAAACAGCTACTTGAACATTTCCACAGAAAAACTCCAACAAACATGTAGAAGAACAAAGTATTTTCCTCCATTTAATGAGTGAAAAGCTTTTTCTGCTGTCTGATGGTTGACAGTGAAAAGTCATGGAGGAGGGCAGACTGATCAGAAATCAAATCACTACAAGCTGAAAAGCAGGAAGCAGGTCAGCAAGAGGAAACATTTCTGGAGGATTTGCAGACTCAGCAGCTTTTACTCAGTTTAATGAAGAAATAGAAACTATGATGGACTTTATCATGACTCCATAAAATATCTAGAACCAGTCCAGACACATAATCCTGTGTGTTGTCAGGTGTGTGTATGTTCTATAGGATTATGAGATAAGAATTACAGGTTATGTTTGAACCTTTTAAAAAGGAAGTTTATGTGAATATGAAAATACTCCTGAATTTCAGTCCAGTTAAATGTGATGTTTTATTTGTCCTGCAGGTTCTGGGACGATGGAGGACAGGAGAGGCACGACACTTACAATACAGTTTACTGCAATCATCAAGGGAAATGGAGAACTTCCAATTCTTATCATTACTGGATCTGTGAGAAATGATCTTCTCATTTCATGGATTTTATCAGGTGTGCAGTGAATAAACTGTCAATCGTTTTTAGACTTGTTTATTTACAAGACAATCTTGGTTTTTAGTGAAATGCTTTTATTTCTTGTCAGTATTTGATGCTTTTCCCTCATTCTATACATGCTGTGTGTGTTGCATTGCTACACCTGGAATGAAATCTAAGATCTTCAGCCTCTACTTCTGCAACCTCCCATACGTTGCAGGTAGTTTCAGTTCTATCAGAAAGTCAGTGGGATCCACAGTTTCAGAAACATCTAGGAAATGTGGACTGAAGGCATGACTGGTGAAACTTTCACTGAAATCTAAACTTATTTCTAGTAAATGTCTGTTTTCATGATATATGACCTTTTTCAGTCAAATAAAGTCCATTTTGCAACATGTGTGTCTGTTTCCACAGATTTTATTGTGCTGGTTAATTTCCTAGACCGTGATCATGTGTCGGTGAAAAAAAGTTTGCAAAAAAATGAAGCAGCTCATATGTGACTTATTAATTGTAACAAAATTTAATAACATTATTCCTTCAGAACGTTTAACAGAACTTCAGATGTTCCTGAATGCAGGACAGAAGCAGCTCATACATGCTGATTACTCTTTTACAGAAGTGATGAGTTTAAACATCAAATTCTGTCTCAAAACAGTAGACTGGTCAGAAAATAAACTGTTTACAGAATCTACAGTTACAAATGTAGTCTGGAATGTTATACAGCATTCACATCTCAATCTTTGCAATGGTGTATAACGTGTAGGTACTTCAAAGAATGATGAGTAAAATACATATTTATTTGTCATGTTCCGTCCACAGGACAACTGGTTCCAACAGGTTAAAACACAAAACCAAAGATGCCGATAATGCAGGGAATCAAACACCCAATCACATGAACATGAACCACAAAACTCTGATGCTCTGATTTATGATGAGATGTGACCATTTGTTCCTGTAAAATCACTGTAACGAACAAAACTGATGATCTTTTAGGATTCAAACACATTATTTGTTGACATTGTGATGATAAATAACAGAATCTATGTGACGTGTCCTGATCAACTCCAGCCATGATTCAGTGTTTCAGTCTTTTACAGTAGAAGCTTCCAGTGATGGAGACTGTCTGAAAATATGTTGAAGGAATTATTCCTGGACTTTCAGTCAGAGAGGTTCCATGTTTATGTCCGAGGTCTGAAAGCTGTTAGACCAGACATCTCAAAGTCTGGTCCTGAAGGAAAACTATCCTGCAGGTTTCAGATGTTTCCCTGCTCCAACACAACCAACCTAAACTAATGGATCACTGTGTAAAGCTTGACAAGCTGCTGGATCCACTTCATATGAGTCAACTGTGTTGGAGCAGGGAATCATCTCATGAATGATCAATATTTCTTTCCAAGCACACCAAGTGTAATGGAAAACTGAAGAACTAAAGGAAATTCTACGACAAACTTGCAAGGTGGATTCCACATCAAGCCTCGACAATCATGTGCTGATGCTGCACAAGCAAAGACAAACAGAGGCACCTGCTACGTTCTATTCCAGAAAACAGAGGAGAACTTCGGGAGTTTCATTGTTCAAATCCAGGATCTGAAGCTGGACCAGGACCGCTTCAGGATGGACTTTAGGTAGGACAGTTAGAGGATCTGCTTTAGCAGCTAGCTGTTAGCTTTCAGAAGCAGAGGAGGAGGAATAAAGATGCTCGGCCATGATGATACAAAGTTTGAATGAAATAGCAGCGAAAGTGACGCCTGCATCGCTCACAGCTGCTGATCTATCAGTCAACACCTCTAGACGAGGTGGGGTCCACCCAGTAGGTGGTCGTGGACTAAAGTTTTCAGTGCTGTGGATGCAGATGAGGGATAAACCCACTAGCGATAGTCTTAAAGGACAAAGCCGATGCAAGAACCTAAAGGTTCAAATGCCAGGATAAGACTATTATCCCTCAGTCTAGATCAGGGATCCTCAGTCAGATCCTTGAAGGCCGGTGTCCTGTAGGTTTTCCAAGTGTCTCTGCTGGAACTCTCCTGACTCAGAAATAGATGGACTCTGCACATCTGCTAAATACACACTGATATTAATCAGGTCTGTTGCAGAGACAGTTGGAAAGCCTGCAGGACACCGGTCCTTGAGGACCTGGGTTGAGGATCCCTGCCTTCAAAACTCACAGATGGCTCCTGGAAATACTTTTCCAGGATTAGAATAAATATTAGAAGATCCAGAGATGAGAATCACAAGTTGTTTGCCACCGCCTTAGCTGATATCACCACTCCCACCATTAACTGCTGCCCAATAGGATCACCAAGAAGTTATAAAACCCAACCCTTTAGATTAGTCAGGTCCTTTACCTTTTAAACCCAAGAGCACAAAGGAACTGCTGTGAGTTGATAAATGGATTATTCCACTGATTTAGCTTTCTTTGATGTTTTATAGTGTTTGATAATCATTTGTGTTCATATACTCAGTTTATAGTTTGATTTAGGGCTGGGCGATATATCGAATATACTTGAGATATCGTGGCTAGTCCCCTGTACGATATAGAAAATGCCTATATTCGTCATATTCGAGTATTCTGTTGTCACGCAGGTGTTTTTAGCTGTGGGCGGGGTTTTCTCCCTCCTCCTCAACTCTGCACCGCTTTGCACAGAGTGAAAGCAAGCGTACCTAGTTACGTACATAATGTGAGCTACGTGCTACGTCATGAGAGGCAGCGTGTAGCCATTGTTGCCAACTTGGCAACTTTCTCGCTAAATCTGGCGACTTTTTTTGAAATACACAACTGAACTTTACACATACATGTTATTTGCTGGTTTAGAAGAGGAGGAGTTACAGGTTTGTCTAAAATATTTCCTGTCAAATGTTTTTCTCTGATGATTAAATCTATAAATCAGCCTCTTATAAAGACATTTAGGTGGATTTTGTTGTTGCTGAGTAAAGGTGCATTTGTGCCATGACCCGAAAAACAAATAAATGAAATTTCCAGCCAACCTTCAGGTTGCTTGTATTCATACAGTCTCCGTTAGGAGGTAGGACAAATGCTGCATGTAAATGCATAGATGACATTGTGGTTTGAGCTGCTACTTCCGTGATGTTCACAGTTAAAAGCTGCAGACACACTGAAGCCTGGTCAGTTAGTTCTACTCTGCAAGATGTCTGCAGATATTCAAGCTGAACCAGATCTGAGAGTGAAATACAGGACAAGGATCCATGAAGATGAAGGAGGCAGAGAACAAAGCGAGGTGGAGATATTAGACGATGAAGAGCAGCACAATGATGTGGGCTTACACACACCTGGTAAGCAGGAAATACTGACGATGACTGAAAAATTTTTGTTTTATACATTTACTGAACGACTACTTTTTAAAAAAAAATAGTTTTATTTATCATCTATTTAAGTTTTTGTAACTTCAGCTTAAACAAGGTGATTTTATCATCAGATGGCCTCATGATGAATGTTTGTATCGCTCTTGCTGAGGAAATGCCAAATGCAGGTTTTTAATACAACATGAATAAAAACTCTGTTTTTTATGTTCATAAGTTAAACTAAATGAACATGTTGGTTCCATAAATTAAAAATTCTTTGCAAAATTGAGGACAAAGAAGATCGAATTCTGCAGTCAGGGGTGGACTGACCCACCGAGGACGCTCCCTAGAACTGTCCCTGTTTTTAAGTTGATAGTTCCAGCAGAAGGAGACGGTTTAAAACTGTCCTGAAAAAAATCATAAAAATGTTCAAATGGATGAAATTCTGAGCAAATATAAATATTTTCTGATAAAAGGTGATTGATGATGGTTTCTCTGTGTGTTTTAACTTCCGTAGAAACAAACAGGCAGAAGAACCTTCCAGCTGTGGAGAGAAACCATCTCACAGTTGTCAAGGTGTCCCTGGGAGTGATGTTTCTTCTGATTCTGGCTGGAATCTTAACACGATGTAAGGATTTGCTAGTTTTTTTTTTTTTTTTTTTTTCAATTTTGTATAGAGTTATTTCGAAAAACCTTTCTGAGCCAGTTTACATCTAATAAGACCCTTTTCAAAGACCTGTAGATGAATCCTCCATGGAGATGATTGACACATGCACACTCTCTGACTGCTGTCTTTAAAGAGTTGATGAATGTTTTTAAAGACAGTACAGAACTTTTGCCATTTTCCCGTCACACACCCCGTATCGATGGCTAATCCAGTATCCATTTTATGTTCTACCTGACCTGTTAGCTCTCTCCAGTCATCTGAAAATGATCTGACTATGACTATTGTTTTGTCTCGTTCTCTCTTTTAATCTTCTTGCATTTCTTTGCTTAATCACCAACGTTGTGTGTTCAAAACAGCCACTTCCTTATTATACTGTAAAGCGAAACGTCATGTCGTATAAAGATTGTATCGTGTCGGTTTCTCAGCCTCGGGACTCTGCTGGGCAGCAGCAGGTCTAAATGCACATGATAGATGTCACTGTGTCGTCTAACAAGTCTGGGAAAGTTTTAAGGTAAAAATATTACGTAATGCGTCTTTTAAAAAGATCTATGGCAGAGAGAAAAAAACACACTCAAAAAATGTGTGAATTGTTAAATTTAGACACTTCCTCAAAACTGCAACCAGACCAAACATTGAACAGGAAACACTGGCAGCATCAACTGGTTTCACTTCCTTGAACCTACAAGCAGAGGCTAGAGGCACACAGAACAGCTTTAGTACAGGACACACAACCAGACCAGGAACTGTTCAGTGGTCTCGGAGGTTTCAGGATGTTCTCAGATATTTACTCCAAACCAGATTTGTCAAAAAAGGTGAGATACGCCAGAAAGGAGGGAGAAGGCCGAGAAGAATGGGAGGAGAAGGAGGTGAGCATCTATGAGAGTACAGAGGATGCTGTGGAGAATCGCGCTCATTTTCAGCCACAGGAAGGAGGTAAATATGTAGAAAATATTAAATAGCACAGAAAATGTAGCTCAGGCATGACAGATGACTGTGTGAAGCCTTTGACTGCTTTCCTCTTCAACCTTTGCTTTTGCAGAAGCACAGACTCCGAAGCATCCTACAGTCCGCAAATGGCCTGTCGGATGTGCAGCGTTGTGTCTGCTGGGTTTACTGGTGTTTGCTGGGATCCTCAGTCTGTCCATATACAGTATGTTGTCATACAACACATCATAACCAGCTGATGTTGTACGTTTACATCACAAGCAGAAATACAAGCTCCATAATAGTTAGAATTGTTACTTAGAGGATGTTCAGACAGAACTAACATGAAGAGTTAAATGCCAGGAAGAATTTTCATTCGTCTTCATCTCCAGTTATACTTGCATGTGATTTCTACTGAAGTCAGTCAGAATGAGACTCAGAGCGGTTTGGTCTGTTTGCAGTTTGATGTTTTCTGTCTCAGCAGCACAAAAACATCATTACAACATGTGCATTGGCCTAAATGTTAATAATGTAAGTTTCCGGACTAAAATAACCTCCTGATGCAACATGTGTTACCGGTTCTAGCAGGTTCAGGTCGGTCCTATCAAACCTGGTTTCCAGCATGATTTAGTTTTTACCACCATCAGTTAAAATCTCTCAGCAAAGTCATTGATGTTAAACATCACAACGCGTGGCAGGGTGGAAAGCTGAAGAGGAAACTCGCTCCTCATGTACTCTCACTCCACCTGCTCCAACCGGAGCATGACCGTCTCGCCTCCGAGCCAAAAGTACATTAGAAAGTCTTTGCAGTGTTCAGGTAGCCTGGAACGCCAGACTGGAGTGCTCCATAAGTTCAATACAGTGTGACTTAGTCCCTTCCCTTCACGGAGATTCACATCAATCTGAAACAAACCGGCCAATCTGATTGGTTGACCTGAGGAGACTCTTGTCTCTTGTCTTGCATCGCCACGTATTCTTCAAAACATTCAAGATGGCACACAGATGTAGCAGGAGTTCATTTGTTTTTGACAAGGTTCAAAAAGCAACACAGAGTTGCCAATAACGCCATGTAGCCTCAGGTTTTTACAGAAAAAACAACATATGTCATTTATGTCTTCTTTTCTGCACACCATCTTTATTTTCACCTGTTGCGTTCGCCCTACCAAACACTTCCAGATATTGTAGGCTGCCGCTTTACTGACGTCATGTCCGCCATCTTTCTGATTGGTTTGCTCTGTGCTTGTTTGTCCCGCCCTAGAAATCAGTTGATGTGAGTCCCCAGACGCCGGTACAGCGAGAGAGTCTGGCTAGCCAGGCGAGTGTTCAGGGAGAGCAATAATAAAGGAAGAACGTTTAACGTTAGGTTGTCTCTCCCTTTGCTGCACTGTTTTAAAACATTTTTATGTAACTTTAAAGGTATTAGGAAAACAGACAATTCAGTTACAAATCACTAAAACATACTTAAACAATACTCAATTACAGAAAACCCAGAGGTTATATTAACTACTGAAACTTGACAAGGCTACTTGATCTGAGTGACGTAGTGGAAACATCGGCCTTCACACATTGTTTTCACACCTCACTAAAGAAACCACAGATACAGTCCAACTGCTTCCTGATCACATGGTAAACGTGTGAAAAACTTCAGTTCACCACAAACTGTTACAGAGAAATGTACTTCTACTTTAATTCTCAGCAAATTCTTAACTTTTTGCAAACTGTTTAACTGTTTGTTCTGACAGGGATGGTTGATCTGAACAGCCTTTATGTGACTTAAAACTGTCATTTAAATACAAATTAGGACCTCATGGCTTTTAAGTGAACGTTTTCTAGCAAAAATATGACACATCAGGTTACAATGCTTTAAGTTTTATTTTAAGAACATGAAACACAAAGTTCTGTCTGCAGAAGGCCTACTGCCATACTGTCTTCTGAAAAGCTCAAATTAAAGTGTTAAATACTATATGCACAGCTGGGACTGGGAGAATTAGGATGCCCAAAGGAAGACCAAGTCCTGCATGATTTATCACAGCTTCCTCCAACATTCACCATCACAGTCTCTCCTATGAAGTTCAACTTCATCCCATTTGGAGAATTTGACATTTTTCCTCATTGACTGCAGACACAGTTTCCTCATTTAAAGATAAATATAGTTTATGTTCCATGTTTTCACAAGAAACTTATCAAGTTACAAGTGACACATTTAATGTTTCTACAATTAAATTATCATGTTTTAACGTGATAAAAGCAGGTTCAGTTCATTGAAGTATAAAATGACTAACACTATTACTGAATGACTGCAATGCTGCTGAAAAGTAGCAAGGAAGGAATTAAAATACAAATACAATCACTCACATTTTATGTGTGCCTTGATGTCACTCATTCATCCTGAGAGGAATCAAATAAAAAAACTTTGTCAACAGGAAGTGTTCTTACATAGAGAGAACACACCTGAACCAGGTGTAGCTCATGTCACTTATCAGTCTACTCATCAGTCTACAAACTCTAAAGGACGAGTGGTGCAGAAAGAGATCTATTACATCAGCTTCAGAGATGCACAAACACAAGCTTACTGGCAAGATTTATTAACTTACTTCTGTAGATGGAATAAACTGATTCTGTGTTTTTGTTTCCAGTAATCTCAAAAATAAGCGAATTGAACAACATTAACAATCAGCTGCAGGACAAACTCTAAAGGACGAGTGGTGCAGAAAGAGATCTATTACATCAGCTTCAGAGATGCACAAACACAAGCTTACTGGCAATATTCATTAACTTACTTCTATAGATGGAATAAACTGATTTTGTGTTTTTGTTTTCAGCAATCTTGAAAATAAGCGAACTGAACAACATTACCAGTCAGCTGCAGGACAAAGTTTCAGGTGAGAAACATGAATAAACACCAGTATCAGACTTTACAATGTTTATTCTATTTTATTCTATTCTAGTCTTTTAGCAGAAGCTTTTATCCAAAGTGACTTACATCTGAGAGTGAGAACAACACAAGCAGGAAATTAAACAGTAGAGGAATCATAGATCTGTCCCGGTCAGACTGCTGTTTGTCCAGTTGGACACAAGTTTGACCATGTAGTGCCTGAAGAGGTGCAAATTTTTTTCTTCCCTTTCCGTCCCTGCAAAAGACCCTTTTTTAATATAAGAGAGACGATTTATCCCAAAACATGATCGTGTGTGCAGCTTATATGGTGATGGATTGTGATTAAAAATCTTTCTAACTCATTCTGACAAGATTGATAGAAGATAGAAGATTTAAACCAAGTGCAGAAATAATCTTGGTAGATCAGGACTCGGTGGACTGGACAGAATTTGGAAAGTTTGTTCCACCACTGAGGAACAACAGAAGAGTCTGGCTACTGATTTATCCCAGTTTCACTGGTAGAGTGTGACTGTCAAAAGGGAGTTTATCTCTAGATGTTTACATAAACATCATCATGTTTTATGTTTTAACTATGGTTGCTGTACAGCAATGGAAACCAACTACACTCAGCTGCAGACCAGTCATGAAGTCCTGAGTCAGAATTACAGCCGGTTAATGGATGAAATGAAGAAGATGAAGAGGAAGATAGCAGGTGAGACTGAAAACTAACACACAACATCAGTAATGAACAGATGGGACCTGAATGTGTTTCTGCTTTTAAAATGAACTGTTTTATCAGGTTCATCAAAATGTTCACATACTGGAAGATCAAAACAGGTGAAAAGCAGTTTTTTTTTTCCCCAGATAATATTTTTGGATTAAGCGGTTTAAAAAACATAAATGAATGAATGATTTTTTTTTACACTTATTTTCTATGTTATAATAATTTACATCAATATCATTGTGATGCATATGTTATGCATATCTGCCTGATATTGCAGAACGTGACTCAAAAACTGAGTATTAATGTACTGATGATATGATGACTGTCCAATCATACATCAGTATCACTAAGACCTTTAATCTGAGTTCGACCTACTTTATTTTGCTACTGTTATGCAGTTTGGGACATTTAAGACGTCAAGAGCATCAAGAGTTGCAGGAGAAGTTCAGAGTTCATGTTTTCAGACAGTAAATGCTGTTACTGGCATTTCACACACTAACTTAAACATTTACGCTCAAACCAGTCTAAAAAGTGCAAAAATATCTTTGTGACATTCTGGAGTCATTTAAAAAAAAAAAAAAAAAAACCCTTTTCCCACAGAGTGTTTTAAATCAAGACAATAAACATCTATTTTCTGATTTGTCTGTTAATGAAACCTTCAGGGTAACTTAATTTATCTTGCTTTTAATTATTTTAATTGAATTTATTATTTTCTTGTGATTCTTTTCTATGTTTTGCTGCCTTTCATTACTTTTTAAGGCTTTCTTTGAACCATCTGTAATGCTTTTGTTTTATGTAAAGTTTTCTGAATTGTTTTCAAATTGAAATGTGCTTTAGAAATAAATTTTCCTTTTCAGGAGAACCAGAGACAGAATTAAACATACATCACATTACACTGTATTAAATCACATGAATATTTTGGTAAAGGACCGAATTACTGTGTATGACTGAGACAGAAAAATTGCGTTAAAGTATTAATGAAGTAAACATTCTAAGTTTTATGGATTTGATCGCCTGGCATGCCAGACTGGAGTGCTCCATATATTTAATACATAAACTCAGTCTGGAGTCCCTCCCCTTCATGGAGATTCACATCAGTCTGAAACAAACCGGCCACTCTGATTGGTTGATCAAAAGAGACTCTTCCCTTCTGCCTTGCGTCGCCATGTATTCTTTAAAACATTCAAGATGGCACACGGAAGTAGCAGGAGTCTGTTTGTTTCTGACTAGGTTCAAAAAGCAACATGGAGTTGACAATAACGCCATGTAGCCTCAGGTTTTTATAGCAAAAACAACACAGGTCATTTATGTCTTCTTGACTGCACGCCATGTTTATTTTCTTCTGTTTTGTTTGCTCTACTGAACACGTCTAGACATTGTAGGCTGCCGCTTTACTGACGTCATGTCTGCCATTTTTCTGATTGTCCCGCCCTACAAATCAGTTGATGCGAGTGAGTCCCCCATGCTGGTACAGCCAGAGAGTCTGGTTTGCCAGGCTATTGATTTGATATTAAAAAACATAAAATCTAATTTTAAAATAATTCTTTTATATTCAGAGAAATGTCCTGATAGATGGACAAAGTTTGGACACAGCTGTTACTTTCTGTCCACTGTGGAAAAAACCTGGTCAGACAGCAGGAACTACTGTCAGGAAAGAGGAGCTGATCTGGTGATCATAAACAGCAAAGAGGAACAGGTGGGTGTGTTTCTTCATGTGTGTGTGATGTTTGATGTAACTGATGTGTTACTTTAGTCTGTGAGCTGCTTCCAGTCTGGATCCTGATGGATTCCAGTTTAAATGCTTTTCAGCTCCTAAAATCATGGATCACCTGATCAATTAGATCCATTTCCTTGATTTTCTTCATGAACTTTCATCATTTCAGGAAAATATTTTCACATTTCAGGACTTTCTGGCTCCGTTTGATTGTTTTGCTACATTTGTAGTAAAAATGGGATTTATTTAGCAGAACAAAGGTGAGATCAGTTTAAGTGGAAAAAAAGAAGAATTAATGCTGAATGAATCATAAACAGATTGAAAATGATTTGCAACAACAGCAAAATCATTGAAAACTACAAGATGCTAAAGTCAGTAGTTTGAATGAAATTTCAACATGTTTTCTAACAAAGACGGAAAAATGATTCATTCCAGTTTTGTTATTTTTGCTTTTTGCAGAATGGATTCATTGAAACGTTTGTTTTTCTTTCTGATATTGTTACAGTTATGTTACTACAACACTCGTGATGAATAATCATGTTTTTGTCATGAAATGTATCTTATTTATTCTCCCCAGGAGTTTGTCAGAAAACTGGGTAAGTATAACTCGTTCTGGATCGGCCTTGAATGGAGACAAGGTGGATGGAAATGGTTGGACGGATCACCACTGACAGAAACGTAAGAAATTCTTTCCTTTACAATGTTATCAGTATCGTTGTTAGATGCTGTAATATTTAATATCAAAATTAAAATAAAATGAAAATAAAAAATTTGATTTTTAGATATTAGATTATTTCAATTAATCTCAACAAGAATCTTTCCGAATGAACATTTTACAAATAAAAAATCTTACATTTTTTTTCCTGATAAATTTAAAATTATTTTAATTCCTCTCAACAAGAATCTGAATAAACAGCTATTTGAACATTTCCACAGAAAAACTCCAACAAACATGTAGAAGAAAGGATAAAGTATTTTCCTCCATTTAATGAGTGAAAAGCTTTTTCTACTGTCTGATGGTTGACAGTGAAAAGTCATGGAGGAGGGCAGACTGATCAGAAATCAAATCACCAACAAGCTGAAAAGCAGGAAGCAGGTCAGCAAGAGGAAACATTTCTGGAGGATTTGCAGACTCAGCAACTTTTACTCAGTTTAATGAAGAGATAGAAACTATGATGGACTTTATCATGACTCCATAAAATATCTAGAACCAGTCCAGACACATAATCCTGTGTGTTGTCAGGTGTGTGTATGTTCTATAGGATTATGAGATAAGAAGTACAGATTATGTTTGAACCTTTTAAAAAGGACATTTATGTGAATATGAAAATACTCCTGAATTTCAGTCCAGTTGAATGTGATGTTTTATTTGTCCAACAGGTACTGGAGCGATGGAGGACAGCACTGGGAGAACAGTTACTATGCAGTTTATCAAGGGAAATGGGAAAAAAGATATTCCACCAGTGCCTTAAAATGGATGTGTGAAAGATAATTTTCCTGCTTTCAGGGAGATAGACAGGTCTGCAGTAAAATTTAGCAAATTTTGCCCCAAAACTACTTTGTTTTTTGTGTATTTCAGCTGTTAGGTGTTACTCATAATGTAATAAAGGGTTGCCTATAAAACATGCAGGGTGTGTGTGTGTGTGTGTGTGGGGGGGGGGGGGGGGGGGGCTGAGGACTGGACCTGAGAAACACATGGACAGAGATGTGAAGGTGGAAGTCGACCATACAGCAGCAACAACATATAAACTCCACAAATGTATGAAATACAAGGAAAACTGCAGCTTCTCTTACTTTTACTGAGTGAATGAAGATACTGTTTTTCATGTACTCGTTCTCATACAATTAAAATATTTTCCTGTTTTATCTGAAAACATCACAATGTTCTGCAGAATGATGTTAGTAGATGCTTCCATGGGCAAAAAGATCTGTTTTTACATGTAGTTAAAAAAGAAAAGTTGATTAGAATTAAAGGATCTGAGGTTAATAATGATATTGTTAAAAGCAATGTATATTGTTGTTCATGATTTATTATGACTGTACTACTATTGTGTGTAATGTGGTTAAATGCTCTGAGATGCTTTCTTCAGCCTCTACTTGGTTTTTAGTGAAATGTTTTTATTTCTTGTCAGTATTTGATGCTTTTTCCTCATTCTATACATGCTGTGTGTGTTGCATTGCTACACATGGAATGAAATCTAAGATCTTCAGCCTCTACTTCTGCAACCTCCCCTACGTTGCAGGTAGTTTTCAGGTTACATTTTCCAGTTGTACCTTTAACTGGATCTGCGAGAAATAATCTTATTTTACTTTCACTTTTATTTGATTTCATTGCGAATTTCATTGTAGGTTTTTATTGTTGTGACAGCTTAGGTTTTCATTTTTCTACTTTTATCCCAATTGTGGTCATTTTATCTGTATATTTTGTTCTGTGAAGCACTTCGGTCAGTGGGGTCTGTTTTTAAATGTGCTATAGTATTAAATTTGAATTGAATTCGATTTGAATTGCTTTAGTGATAAAAACAAACAAACAAACAAACAAACAGGTGTGCAGTGATTAAACTGTGAAATTTGACCCCTAAAATCTTCAAGGTTTTATTTTTTGTACATTTTAGATGTTGTGTGTCACTTAAAAATCCATACAGAATATTGTCCCTCTGTTGTCTGATAGTCATCTATACAACCACCATCACCTACAATAGTAAAAAAACACTTGTTTATTTTATTCATGGGAAACTGCAGCTTCTTTCATTTCCCTCTTTGGTTGATTGATATTTTTTTTCTATTTAACACTGCAGTCAGTATCATCTTTAATTTATCTGACATGCATGGAAGTAAAAGCTGAAAACTAAGAAAAATATCCAAAAAGTTAGATGATTTATTTTTGTATGTCTGAATAACTAAAACCGATCTGTGAAGGATAAACTTCCATCATTCTGATACATTTATAAATTAAATTTGTTGTAAGTTTTAACCACAAACATCACAGTATGCTGGAGAATGATGGATGGTTTTATGGGCAACAATGTCTATTTCTTTTTACATGCAAGTCAAGTTTAAAGATTGTGTTTTTACACGAACATGATATAGTAGAGATGCTGAGTTCTGGAATAATGACAATTTGTTGTTCTGGAAAAAAAAACCCCTTCATATTCTGCTGGATTGTGTAGAAATAAAAAGTGAATATTAGAATCACGTCAAATCATCATTCAGCTTTTAATATTTAGAAAATCAGCACACAATGCCCCCTCTCCGCCACACAGAGACAACTGGTTTTTTTTTTTCTTTGCACTTTTCAAGCAGAGGACGGCCTCTATCACCCAAAGTGCATCTGTTCCTGTGATTGATTGACAGAGCCGATTGACAGCTACTTGTCCCGCCTCCCTGTCTTGTGCCCTCAGAAGGTGCTTAATAGTACCAAACGATTGGAGGCCGTCTCATTGGCCACATGAGACACTGGCTACGTTCAGACTGCAGGCAGAGCGTTCAGGTCTGGTCGTCCGTGAATGATTTTAGAAAAGTCTTCATTAATACCAAAACAACGTGGGAGAGGGATGTTTTATCTCAGTGAAAACAATTCTAAACCCATCTATAAGTCTTACAAATGATTAAAATAATTACGGGGAGTGTATGAGGTTTTTTTTTTTTTTTTTTTTTTCCCTGTATTTTCGGACTGCATCTTCCTGGCGCGGCCCGGAGTTACATGACCTTTTTTTGCCCTCGACCCCCTATGATCCTATTGTATCTCTGTTATCTATTGTAAGGCAGCGCTAATAATAGCTGCATGGCCTAAGATTAAGCTCGGCTCTGTATTGCTCTTTGGTCATGAATGTTACATGTCTGTATGTCTCACCTTGGACGAGCTGGCTTGAACTCTGAATTTCCCCTCGGGGATGAGTAAAGTATCTTTGATTTGATATTATCTTATAAATATTTTATAGAAATATTAAAATAAATCAAATCCTGATAAATTTTAAATGTCACTAATAAACAAAAAGTATCACTGAGTATGTCTGTAGAGGTAAAATACTGTATTGAAGAAAATGTTGCGATGTTTTTTATTAAATCATGCATGAAAGGATTAAACCAGATAGCACTATTAGAAAGCAGAGTAGTCCAGATGTAAAACAGGCCACAGTTGTCTAAAATATTCTTTACCTGCTGTAACCATGGTGAAATGTTTTCCTCTATATTATACAAGTAAAGTAAGTTTGTGTAAATGTGTGTAATCCATGCCTTTGTAACCACCCTGCTGGATGACTGCAATGCATTTATTTTGGGGTGAGTCAGTCGTCTTCATCTCAACTGCAGCTGGTACAAAACGTAGCTGCATGTCTTAACTGGCAAACATAAATATGAGCACATCACCCCGGTTTTATCATCTCTTCACTGGCTGCCCGTTAACTTTAGGATCCACTTTAAGCTGCTTTTATTTCTTTTTAAATGTCTGTGTTACGACCCCAGTGGTGTCTAGGGGAAAAAGGGGGTTGCAACACAAAAGAGTGGCAACTAAAGTTCACCAATATATTTATTTACAAATAGGTGAATTTACCAAAACAATAAGGGATAACTCCAAAACTTCCCAATACGAAAGAGATAACTTAATACAATAACACAAAACCCACACAACTCTGTAATCACAGACAAAAATACTACAAGTTCTGTAACTCTACAGCAAGTCAAAAGTCTTAATAAAATAAAATAAAACCCAAATGACTCTGTAATCACAGACAAAAATACTACAAGTTTTGTAACTCTACAACAAGTCAAAAAGTCCCAGAAGGCAAAACCTCAGCAAAACCCCCAAACAGTACAACAGTGGCAAACTGTGTCGCACTCAAACACAGCTGCCCTGAATGAGGCTGATGACGTCCCTTAAATAGGAGACGGAGGAGTGGCGGAGGAGGTAGCCAATGAGCCTTGGTCCTGAAAAGTCCTCCACCAATCCTAAAGCACCAAGGGTAGAGGCTGAGATGCGGAAGGCTGGCCAATCCAAGTCTTGTGCGGGTGTTGGGACATCTTCCTCCACATTCCAGCAGGCTTGGGCCGTAACAGTCTGAATGGTGCTGCCCTGCTGTACCTCTCTGAGCTCCTCCATCCCTAAACACCCTCTCGGTCTCTCAGGTCAGCTGACCTACGACTTCTGTCTGTATCGAGGACGAAACAGAAGCTCAGAAGGGACCGAGCCTTTGCAGTAGCAGCACCTCAACTGTGGAAGGAGCTTCTTTTACACATTAGACAGGCCTCTTCTGTATCTGCTTTTAAATCTTTACTGAAGACCCGTTTGTTTAAGCTGGATTTTTTTCTGCAAAATAAGTTGACTGATTTTATTTCAATCGTTTTAATTTGATTGCTTTTATTTTTTGATTGCTTTTAGCTGACTAATTTTTTATTTATTCTGTTTTTAATTTTCAACCCACCAGAATATGGCACTTTGGTCAATATTGTTGTCTTTAAAGTGCATTATAAATAGAGTTGTATTGTAAATGTGTAGTGAATTTGCAGTCTTTGTCCCAGACAAGTCTCCCTGAGCATCCAATCATTCTTCTCTAAATATCTTTTCTAGTTGTGTATCTGCCCAGTTCCTTATACACCATACTGTATTTTACTTCGCCACACTCCACAGATGTACAACATAACATGGAAATAAGTAACAGATTATAGGAACTGCTGCATAAGCACTGACAATGTTCTTTCCATCCGTGATTGATTAGTTTTACCAAATATGTCCATAGAAAAGGCCAACAGACAGTAATAGCAGCCCAGCAGCTGCTTCACTTTCTTCACCCGTCTTCATACACTTCATGTTACTGTGTAAGTTGGTTAAAATGTGATGTCTGAGACATTCACACCAGCTCTTCTGATTTGAATCCAAATTTGTTTGCTTGGAAAGTCTAGTAAATTTGGGGTGGCGTGAAGGTAAAATTAAATACGTAAACTGTGGTCTGCCTGAAACGAAGGTCTGAGGTTCGCTTTAGGTGAACCAAATCCATGAAGCTACAACCATGCAGAGCACTGTGGATGAACAACTATAAAGACAGGAGGTTAAAACTAGAGAAATGTGTCCCAGTCAGACGTAGAAGAATCCAGTAAAAGTATGATGAAGCCAAGACCGCTTGGATTTAATGCAGCTCCATGTTTTGTTCTTATGTGGCTGAAACAGAAGTTACCCTGCATTAACCAGGACACGACAGTTTCTTCTTTGTTTTGTCTTTTTGTCTTCTCCTTCAGTAATTCTTGATGCTGAGGACGAGAAGACGCTCCTGAAAGTTTGGTTCATTTGAGTACAAACGACGTGAAAACAAACTCAGGCCTAACTAATGCTGCAAGTCCCCAATCATATTGAGTCAAAGAGACTAAAATTAGACTACTTAGCAGTGATGAAAATGCTGAATAAAAACACCAAACAGTTGAAGGATAAGGTGAAGCAGCTAAAGTACAGTATTTAGGTCGACCATAGATTGAAGTTTATAGATAAAATGTCAGTTTTTGTACAACTAGAACCAAACGTTGCTTTTACTTTTCTCATTTTTCTTTTAAATATGAATATTCCAGTCAGAGAGATACAGAAAACTTAAGCTGAATTACTTGTGGAGGAAAAATACATTCAATCTTATTGATTTAAAAAAAAATAATTGTAAGCAAATCAAATTTTGAAATGTTTGTTTTGCTGTTCAGAGTTACGGTGTCCTGATGGGTGGAAAAGATCTGGAAGCAGCTGTTACTTTAAATCCACTGAAGGGAAACCCTGGTCAGACAGCAGGACTTACTGTCAGGACAAACAGTCTGATCTGGTGATGATAAACAGTGCAGAGGAACAGGTGGGTGTGTTTAGTTAGTGTGTGTGTGTGTGTGTGTGATCTTTGGTGTAACTGAACTGTTGCTTGTGTTTCTGATCTGCTGTCAGTCTGTGAGCTGCTTCCTGTCATGATCCTGATGGATTTCACTTCAAATGCTTTTCAGACCCTAAAATCATGGATCACCTTATCAATCTGATCCATTAAACAGAAACTGAAAAACCTCCTTCTGTCTGATTAACCAGGAATTTCTCAGGAACCTGACTAGGAATGAGTCATTTGTTCCTGAGTGGTTGTGGATCAGGCTTGAAAAGAAAAAGGGAGATGAATGGAAATGGCTGGACGGATCACTACTGACAATTAAGTAAGAGATTCTTTCCTTTACAATTTTTTAAAAATCATTTTCTGGAACTAGAAAATGTAAGAAATGTGGAGAACTATGCTCCATCTTTTATTTTACTATCATTTTAGTTTAGAATAAGTTAAAACAGCAACTTTACTGCAAACTTCATCTGCAGACCAACTGAGAAACTGGAACAAAGTACTGAAAGTCTTTTAGTCAACCATACCAGACATAACTGATGTCTGTAAGACTGCTGTTTGTGTTGCTTCAAAGCAGAAGATCATTAAATCTTATTTTATTACTTAATGAAAAACTAACATTGTGTGTCTTAAAAAGTCCTAATATCAGTGATGGTTCAGCGTGAAACGTCCTGCAGGACAGGAGAGTGAGGAGAAAAAGACACACTAACCAGCTTAAAAGCAGGAAGCAGATCAGCAAGAGGAAACATTTCTGGAAGATTTGCAGACTCAGCAGCTTTAACTGGATTTAATGAATGAATGGAAACTATGTGAGATTATTTTATTAATAGTTCATAAATGATCTATAATCAGTCCCGATCCATAATCTCCAGCGTTGTCAGAAGTGTGTAAATTCTAGATGTAGATGAAAAATAAAACAAATGCAGATGAAGTCATGTTCATGTTTAATATGGGAATAATCCTGAATATCAGTCAAGCTGAATGTGACATTTTATTTATCTTACAGGTTCTGGGCAAACAGAGCGCCAGCAGCTGGTGAGAAAGCAGTGTGCTGCGGGGATAAAGGGGAAGGGTCAGCAGCATATCCCAGTCATGCCCAGAAATGGATCTGTGAGAAAAAAAACTTCTGCTTTTTTAATCTACAAACCGTACCATGATTAAACTGGAAAACAACATATACAAACTGACTAAAACAAGTCAAACTGTTTTTACTGAGTTCACTTAGTTTATTGATGATTTTTATGTTATTAAAACAACAATTTTTAACCACAGAGAGCAACACTCTGTGAGAAGAACTAACGACTCATCAGTCTCTGATAACTTCCCTACAGATAAACAACAAGATGTAACGGAGAATAACTTCATGGTAAATGGTTCTGTTTATTGCATGATCCATTTCTCATATTAACTTTAAATGCAAGTAGAGAGTCTATAATACTGAGACGTAAACAGTAAAGATGTCTTCCTCTTCTGAGCTGATGAAGATGTGCTGTCACACCAGTTAAGAGAATTATCCCGTTTGTATTTGAAGTGAGCTTCCGAATAAACCTGCCTTGCTTCATCATGACCAGAAATGCTCATCTTGCATGTTCTTAACATTAACCAAACACAAGTTGGATGATATTACACAACAAATCAGAAAGCAACAGCAATAAAATGTTGTCCTGTCATTCAGGCGTTGATTTAGCTTTCAAAGTTTCTTTCGGCAGTTTTCAGTGTTAAACTGGCAACAGAACAATGTTCACATGCATTATCAAACAAAAAATGTTTTCACATTTACATGTACATTTCTAGTTGTTCATGTAGCATGTTCTGCTTCCTCACAGACCCTGCAGAGGCATGTCAGCTAATCAATCGTATAACTAACAAATTAATACATAAAATTTGATATAAAAAAGCAATGTTTTAGACAACTAAAAGAACCAAACAAAATTAAGAATTAGACTTTGCAAAACATCCAAACATATAACCCAAAAACTTAAAAATAAAAACACACATCCAATCATTATCTTTCTCTCACACACGCACACACACAGGTATACAAGAGCACCCCCACCTCCCAACCCAACCACTAATCCCATACCCCATAGACAAACCTAAATCACCAGTATCAGGCTTACTGCAGCTATGAAGAAGAGATCTTGTTGGCACCCACCCACACCGGAGCACCCCGTCCACCCACAGAGGCTGCCACCACATGACCCAGCAAAATCATAGCTGGCCCCGATTCACACCATTATACACATAATACACATTAGGATGCAGTGCAGGATGCAACCATGTGATTAAAATCAGTATTAAATCCATATTTAAACAACATTGATACAATTATATTAAATACATTTGCATAACATTAAATAAAATGAATAAAACTGTGAATAACTTCCATTAAATGCATTTCCTAAGAAAAGCTAAATAAAAGCCTGAATAACAGCCTCGTCCGCCAAAGTAAAGATTAATTATTTCAATCTCTAGTCATACTGTAAATGAATTACAAATCAGATGTGCTGGAGATACAAACAAACATGAACCAATAAAGTAAAAAAAAAAATCTGTTTTCTGTGTGGCATATAGGTGGTGATTGGCTATAATATTCATTCACTTTTGATTACACTAACCTGAGTGTTCTTGTTGTTTAATATATGCTCTTTTAACATCATAGGGATGTGGATTAGAAACATAACTGGTGAGGCTGGAAATGAGAACTAAATTATCATTCTGTTTTTTAAATATTAACATTATTTTGTGATGATGTGCTGGTAAATATCATGGGGGTCCAGTCAGAGCGAGTCCCTGCCTAATTTAATATTTAATTTTACATCCAGCTTTGATTCACCATAAATGACTTGACACCGTAAGTAGAACATTAATCCCGACAGCACACAAATACACAATCAGAGAAAAATGTCCAAATATGGAACGCAGATCTTTGACTAGAAAATAAATCAGCCACTTACAAAGATACTGATACAGTATGTATACTGTTCCTGCTGGGTAATGTTGGATATTTGCATTGAATGAGTCTGTGCATCACTGCTCCTTATCTCCCTGCATCCAGTCACCTAATCAGCCACCCCAGTAAGTATTCTCCATTGTTTTATTGTATATAACCAGGCAGTTACTAGATACTGTTGCGGTGTTTTGATCAGCTGTTTAGTCCTGTGTGCAGCTTTTGTTAGATTGAAGATCTGCTCCTGGCTTTTTTCATCTCTCATATTGTAGTCTTGCATTTGGGTCGTCCACCGTTTAATACAGAGGATTGTGACAGTCATTTGTAAAGAGATAGAAATCAGATGAATGTGCATTCCGGCCAGATGTGCACGTCTATAAAGAAAGGCCTTCACCCGAGGGCTCTATCATGCTCAGTCCAGCTCAGCTCCGAAAGTGTAACTTAAAGACCTAAAGACCTAACCAGCTCATGGAGGTATGTGTGCAACACTACCTTTTTGCAGCAGGATATCAGGTACCCATCAATCAGAAGGACATGCCCCTAATTATGCCAAACTTCGAGATTCAAGTACCTCTCAACAGATAAGCTATAACAAAAAAAAAAAAAGAAAATCACTCTCCCAACAGTTGTCATGAAGGTAAACCTGACCTACTAAACCTAATTTTTTTTTTTTTTTTTTTTTAAACCAGGTTGTAAACATGTTTATTTCTGTGTAAAGTTGGTCTTTTTAACATGGGAGTCTATGGGACTTTGCTCTGTTTTGAAGCCCCTAGTGGATGAGGGGTAAACTGCAATTTTTGGCACTTCCAAATAGGCTTCACTTTTAACCGCCAGAGGTTGCTGCTTGGTAGTGAGCAAATACAAGTGACTGAAATGACTCCTCAGCAAGGTGGCTCCGGCTCTCCCTGAGAAGAATAGTCTGGGAGGGTTGATGATCTGGGAGGGGGTCTGCACTGAGAGGAGGCAGATGGAGTGGCTCAGGCACCTGGTTAGGAAACCTTTTGGACGTCTCCCCAGTGAGGTGCTCTGGGCATTTCCCTCTGAGAGAAGAACCTGGGAAAGACCCCAGACACATCTTTCGGATGGCCTTGGAACGTTTTGGGATTTGAATGAACAAGCCGAAAGATGTCATTTGGGTCAGGAAAGTCTGGGTTTCCTTGCTTGGACAGCGGACCGTCCGACCTGAATACTCAGTAAAAAAAAACTGATGTTTCATCACAAAAACAACAACTTTAAACCTACCTCTGAAGTAATAATAATAATAATAATAATGATAGTAATAATGATAAACATTTTAAGGAAAAATTTTGATGAAAAGAAAATGCGCAGTTCGCTTTAAATTTAGTCTCTTCCTGAACAAATCTACTTTTTTTTTTCTATTACAATACGGGAGGGCTTACAGGAAGCAGTGCTTTTATCAACCATGTTGATTCTCACTTCCTTCTATCTGCAGACAGTTACCAACCGAATGCGTTAGCAAGCGCTGCATGTTGCCAAAGGATAGATAAGACATAAAATTAAGGTCAGACTAAGCAACACGCGTGTTACGTTATCTTAGTTTCAGGATGTCCTCAGATGTCTATGCCCAACCAGATTTGTCGAAGAAGGTGAGGCACAAAAGAAAAGCGCCAGAAAGCAGAGATGAATGGATCGAGAGGGCAGTGAGCATCTACGACACTTCAGCCAATGTTTTGGGAAATTCTGCGCCAGCAGCTGGTGATAAAGCAGTGTGCTGCGGGGATAAAGGGGAAGGGTCAGCAGCATCATCCAGTTTTACCCAGAAGTGGATCTGTGAGAAAAATTCTTCCTGTTTTTATTGATATACATATTGTGTCATGATTAAACTGTAAAACAACATATACAATTGGCAACATTTGGTTCCACAAACTGACTAAAACAAGTCAAACTGTTTTTACTGAGTTCACTTACTGAGACGTAAACAGTAAAGATGTCTTCCTCATCTGGGCTGAAGATGTGCTGTCACACCTGTCCTAAAGCTTGTCTTGTATTTGAAACATGCTATATGAATAAATCTGCCTTGTTTAAGCGTGACTATGATTGGTCATCATGTGTTCTTGGGATTCTTGATGATATGATAGAAAACATAAATCTGAAAGACATTAAATTGCCATCAAATATCAATCGCTGTGGTAGAATTTCTCATAAGAATTGTTTTATATTGAACACAAAGTTTATCCTGATAAAATGTGAGTTACGCCCACTATAAAATGGTGTAGCAGATAAAAATGTTTAAGCGTCTGAGGTGAAAATAAGCTGTGAACACACAGGCTTACTATCACACTGTTAGCGATTAGCAGCTAACAGCTGCACGGCTGGACTGAATCACTTCCTGCTGTCAGTTTAAATGCCAGCCTTTCATTAGACAAGCTGCATCGCATGTTGGATACATTTTAATCACCATATTCATTTTTACATGCAGAATAACATATGCTACAGTTTTAGAATACTGCAACAGCATTTCAGCTTCACATAACTAAGCTTTAGATCGGAGTTCGGTCCTACTTAGGGGGGACATGTCCTGCAGCTCTTAGCTGCGTCGCTTCTCCAACACACCTGGATAAAAAGAATGACTCGTCGCCAGGCCTTTACAGAGCTGCATGGCATGCAAACTGGAGAATTCAAGCTTTTGATTAGGTGTGTGTTGGAAAGAGATGCATCTACAACTTGCAGGACAGTAACTCCAGCTTTGAGCAGCCCAGCTCCTGCTTTAGATGTTCATGTTAACCACTGTGCAAAAAAAGAGAAGTTAGTTCTCCTGCAGCGTTTCCTGTGTCAGACATTTATTTTCTTCTACTGTTGCTGCTGAATTATGTCTCATTTGTGTATTATAACACACATATCTACAATGTTTTTTTGGACTGCGCAGAAACCCAACCAGGAGAAACGTGTGAAGAGAAGATATTCTACAGTTTTTAAGCTTTTTCTGGGAGTGATGCATCTTCTGATCCTGGCTGTATTCATGATGAGCTGCGAGGACTTGTATTTTAATTGGTTAAATTTATAGATGGAATCCCTGAGAACTGGACTCATGAACCGATCAGTACAACCAGGAGGAGTCTCCCACCTCATCAGGCTGTGATTCACCCACCCAGGTGAATGGCCCGTACCAGCAGCTCGTCATTCTAATGGTCTAACAGCATAGTACACCATGCAACATAGTTTTTTTTTTTTTTTTTTCTTTCTAAACTTCGTTCTTTTGTTTTGCTTCTGTTTTTAGGTTTAAATTAGAAAGGGGACATTTATAGCAAATAACAGCAAGAGCAGAATGTAGGGACAAACTTAGACGTGTGATAGTGAAATTTATTTCTGCAGAGGATCGAAGCTTTATTAAAAGGATTATTTCAGTTTTTATTGTTGCATCTTTATGCAAAACAAAAACTAGAGAAAAAAAAATAGAAGAAGAAATGAGGTTACGTAGAGCTGTTAGCCCATCTTATGTTAGGACCACGAGTTTGGGACCCATCTCAGGAGTCAGATTTAAGTTTAGGTAACATTATTGTATTTGGTCTTGATGTTTGACAAACACTGGACCGGATTGGAGAGTAAAGCAACAAAGCGGCTATAAAAGACTCTAAAAGTGGAGAATACAGGTTCAGCATGAACAAAAACACCAACATGTTGTACTTTATAATGCAACTCTGTTCACTCAGTTTTTTTGTGTAGTTTCTTTTTCCAGGAATCACCACCTCATTCGTTATTTGCGATAACTGCTGATTAAACAGTGACGACAGTGTTTCTTTGACAACTCTCTCACAATAAGTCTTCTATGTCCAAAAGTATTACTGTCTTTAGATGCCAAATCTTCACCTACAGAGCTGCCGTCGTGTTTGATGTCAGTCTGAGCGGTTTGTCTTTGCATCAACCAGCTTCTTTCTGAGAGTGTTTGCTTTGAAATGCACAGAGATGTTCAACTTGTCTGACTTCAACTGTAAAGCCGTTACGGATCCAATACAGGAACTAAAACTCTCATCTGGTTATTTATAAATGCTTTCTGTTAAACCTGATGGGCGGTACTGTCCCAGTGTGACAGCTCGATGCAGAAGCCACTGAGACGTCGCGCGCCTTCTGAACAGAGCTGAATTTAAACACAAACCACTTCAGCTTGTTGTTATGTCTAGGAAACATCACACTCCTAAGAAACTTTCAAACAGTTGAACTGTGAGATCTAACAGGGGCAGCCATCTTCTCACACCCTTTCTTTGTACTTTGCACGGCGTGTTTCAGAGGTCAACAACAAAGGGCACAAAGTAAAAATGGTGCTCATTCAACGACCACTGAAAAGTAGCAAAGAAGTGCATCTCGTTTGTCAACTTATATGTTTATAAGTCAACTTATAAAATAAATCTGCATGCAAAGCATCAGATTATTTTGAATCATGTGAAACTGAACTCTGTTATAACAGAGGATGGTTTTGCATGTTTTGCATTTTTTAACCGTTTTATATGGAAGCCAGAGATCCAACATTGTTTTCAAAGTATATTTTCCCAAAATAAGCATTGGTCTTTGATTTCAGCCATTCCCAAAGCTGATCTTGTGAGCTCTACAGCAAACAGACTGTGTGTGTGTGTGTGTGTGTGTGTGTGTGTGTGTGTGTGTGTGTGTACATTTACATGTTCATTAGCAGTGCCTGCTCACACAGTGGAGAGATAAAAGGTGAGATGTGATAGTTTTATCATTTTCTGAGCTTCATACAGTCTGTTGGGACACATATGATGGTTTACAAAGTGAATTTTGCAAAAACTGGGAGTTTTAACACCCAGCATTGACTGGGCGCGGAGAAGTCCGTTCTATCAGCTTCAGCAATGGAGAAACATGATTCCTGGATCTGATATTATTTCACAAGAGAAATGTTGCTGACATTCTCTTCAACTTTGTTTCTAACGAAACAAACTGTTAAAAACATAATACTTTTAAGCGTGTTGAATTAGAACAAAGATTAAAGCAAAGTGCACAGCGTGTAAACATGTGGAAAAATGTGAAGCAGCATCACGGTCTTCATCATAACTTTTTTTCCCTTCATGCCTCACTGCATCAAAGTTTCAGGAAAAGCACCCCAACTTTCTGCTCAAGACTGTTAATGTGCAAAGTACTTTATAGTCAGCAGCTGTTTTTAACACTATACTTTATAACACTTCACTGGATAGTAACTGTTTTAACTCTGTGTGACAGTGATGGAAGCCCTGAATCCTCTGAACCAGGGATCCCCAGTCCAGGTCCTCGAGGACCGGTGTCCTGCAGGTTTTCCAAGTGTTCCTGCTGGAACACACCTGACTCAGACTCAGACAAGCTCTGCACATGTCTGCTAAATACACCTTGATTTGAATCAGGTGTGTTGCAGCAGGGACACTTGGAAAGCATGTAGGACACCAGTCCTCGAGGACCTGGACCGGGGATCCCTGCTCTGAAGGAACGGCAAATTTCACCAACTCAATTATTTCATATGACTGAGTAAATTGACATTACTATTCTTTTAATTATCACACATTCCCACATGATTAAATTAATATGACTGACAATTTGGTAATAAAAGCTTTTTTAAATTACATAATTTTTTTTTCCTGCAGGATCTGGGAGACCAGCTGCTCCCAGAAGACCTGATACCCGTATGTAGAAGCCTGCAGTCGAGGAAAAGGGACAAAAAGCAGATCACAGTTCTAACTAGTAAATGTGAAAGGAGTTCCAGCTTTCTGTGTCAATGGCAAGATTTACATTATTAATAAGTTTATTTTGTCCATAATGTCAAAAATATAAAAACAAAATGCAATTTGTCTTTTATTAAATTTAATATGTGCAACGCATTAAATATGTTTATTTCACATTTCTCCTTCTGTCCCTGCAGCAGAGCACCCTGTAGGACTAGAATACGATCAACATGGCAATAAATAAATAAAAACTCAAATGAAGTTCCAGTGGAGCTGAGGGGGGGGGGGGGGGGGGCAACAATAGAACCTACATTTTATTTTTATTATGTTCTCTGCTGCTGTAATCATATAAAACTTGAGCTCAACCTGCCAAATACACGTCGACTGTTCCCAAAACTGCCCTCATTCGGCTTCATTCTCCTCCATCTTCCCCCTCAGGCGCTAGAATTAATACAGTAGCTTAAAACTTCATCACCATGCAGCACAAGCTCCCTTTTTCAGATTCATTATGTAGCTTATTAAACACACAGTGCAAAGCCACTCGTTCACCTTTCTACTGAAACACGAAGCAACACCATTGGTAAAATACACAGACCCTTCAGAAAGTCTTTCACCAGGCCTTACAGGGGAGAGTTCAAGCTAAAGGAGAATATCTCAAAACATGAGAAACCTCATTTATTCTTCACACTGTATATTAATGTACAAATCAACAGCATGTGCAGCTGCATCCCAAAGTCTTACTTTCTAGTTCACACATTTCCAGTAAAGTCCTTGTAGCTGAACATAAGGAGGAAGGGAAACAGCAAGGAAAGGCGGACGTCGGCCATGACAGTAGAAAAGGACTGAGGAAAGGTTAAAAGAGAAGTAAAGGAGTGAGGAATAATCTGTGGAGGAAACGTGAAGAAAAGGTTTGGAATGTCTTTTAACAACTCTGGAAAACTGCTTCAGGAAATGAAGAGAAAGTTTGTCCAAGAAAGTCCAGGTCAAGATGTTTATACCAAATATTTTCTTTCAGTCTCTTTAGTGAAAAAAGAGAAACTGTTTTACCTGAATACTATATTTTATTTACATTTGTAAACATTTTAATTCATCCTTGCTCCTTTCCCCCCCCGTTTCCCTGGCAACGCATAAAGAAACACTCGTTCAAGACCTTTGCAGAATGCTGCATCCAGAAACATCATACTGTCTCTTTTCAGAAAGAGACAGTACAAAGAGTTTTAACTGAAAACTTTGGTTTGCATAAAAAAAAACAAAAAAAAAAAAAAAGACAATCCCAAAATAGCAAAAGAAAGAAAATGCAGATCTGGTTTAGACAGCAGCCTGAAACCATCTTTGATTGCTCCGCTGTGAAAACATTTGGTTTGTGGAACTTTAACGTTTGATAAAAAATGTTTTTTTAGAGGCAGACAGACCTGCACCGAGGCTCTTTCACATGGTACACACACATCACATGGTTTTATGCTGTTGTAATAGTGTGCAATAAGCATTTACTTCATATTGTTGACCTCAGAAGAATAAAATCAAGTGAACATGTTCAAATCATACATAAACATCTTCAGTTGTAGCATGTCATTAATGCAATACCAGCTGACACCCTCTTTAATGTACCAGAAACTTTGCTTAAATAAAAATAAACATGTAACTAATGTTCTCATGTTATTGCAGAGCGCCGTTTAGAGCAGAGTCACAGTCAGAAACACGGCAGTTTCAGAAGAAAGATTATTATACGAAACAAAGCTTTGGTCAGACAGTAAACAGGGACATGAAGAAACATTAAATCGTCCAGGTGTGGTTTCTGAGAATGAGTAGTATCTTTAAACTACATTTTTACGAAGGTAAAGACATTTAACATTTGGGATATTACATGACTAACATCCTCTTCAGAGAGATTGATGTTTAATTCAGGTAAATGTGCCTTCTGTGTTTGAACTGAGAAGAAAGTGAAGAAATATTCATGTATTCTGCTGTTTTGATGAGTGTGTTAATGAGGAGTGTGAGGAAAGGGAGGATTCACACAGAATAACTTCACAGTGAAGCAGAATGTTTTACTGTCGGTTTACATGCCATGAAAACAACGGAGGCAAATAAAAGAAACTGTAGTTTATGGAAAGTTGCTTTATTCTTGGTGTATTTTGTTTGTGTGAATGCTGTAATATTTTTGCAATGTTTTGTTTTCTTTTTGGTTTGTTGTATGTTAACCCCATGGGTTTCTATCCCTCATCCTGTCTGATCGTCCCATTGGAAATGTTTCCTGGAACATTGATGAGTTTTCTACAAGTCAGTGTTGCTTTGTTGTCAAAATTACACTTTTGTTTTTATTTTATTATTGGTTCTATATTGTGTTTTGTTTCCTGAATATTTTCTGCAACTCTGCATTGTCTTCTTTGCTGTGGTTCATATAAACTATGATACTATAAACGTGTAAAATGATCTGTAATGTGTTTCTAACCCTAATCCTACGCCTGTTTGGTGGGAAATATGTTGTTGCTTCTCTCACAAACCACATTATAAAATATTAGTTCTATTACAAAATGCCTTACGGTTATTAACGTTTGTTTTACATGTAAGTGTTTTGCATTTTAAAGTGAGTGTGCCAGTATCTGGGTTGCAACATGTTCCAGTGCTTGAAGATGACTAATATTCACAAAATTAAAAAAAAATAAAGAGCTTTTTACAAGATGTGGATGTGGGCGGAATCAAGACCCACAAGCAGAACTTACCTTGGTAAATAAACTACAGCTGATCATCAAGAACAACAACATTAAAAGGTGGGAAAGCGCCATCCACCAACACAACAACAACATCTGCGACAACAACAACAACAACCAATGTGGCCATCAGCTCAGAAAGCCAAACATCCAACAGCTTCGTAAGCTTTTAGAAAGCTTCCAGCGAGACTTCCCATTTCACCAGCAGGGATTTTTTAGTGGAAATCATCACTACTTACCACCGGACCGGGCTCTCCACGATCTCCTCTGGCTCCTCTGATTCCAGGGCCTCCCTGTTGAAAACAATGATCAGAAGCAACATCAACGCGTTGTAACTACAAGTGATTAATAGATGATCTTCCAACCCAGCAAAGTGAGATAAGCTCTGACACACAAGATTTTAGGTTGCTTTTAATAATGTCTTCACTGGGTTTAGACTTAGTTTGATCTCACAGTGGAGAAATTCATTCGTTACAGCAGCTCGTTACGGGATAAGGTGCACGTAGCAGTAGCAAGAGATAGACCTGCATCACAGATACAAATATAAAGTATAAATAAAGGTGTAAATAAAAGAACCTCAACAAGCTTTAAACATATTTACATTTTTGGTGCAACATGGGAAAGGTATTATGACGTACAGATGAGTTTCAGTCTGACAGCAGTGGGAATGAAGGACCTGCAGTAGCACCCCGTCCTACACTGAGGATGTCTCAGTCTGCCGCTGAAGGGGCCGCTTTACCCCTCCAGTCTGGTGCAGCAGGTGGGAGGGAGGGAGGGAGGGAGGGAGGGAGGACACAGAAACTAAAGAGCTCAAGTTGCCGTATTTTCATGCAGCTACTTGATTTTCTGCTGCGATCTCATAAAAGCAAACACCGACTTCATGTCTGATTCCTCTCTTCATTGTTCCTCCTGTTAAACTAAAAGTTCTGCTTGTTGTGGAGCGACTCCTCGTGAAATCGTCCAGAACCAGATGCAGTGTCAGGTAACCATGGTAACAATGGACGCTTATTTGCCAAAATCAAAAAGAAAATATGAAAAAAAATCATTTGACTGATCGCAGGTTATTCAAACTGTGCATCATGAGACGTGCTCTGACTTTGTCTTCAGCTGCTTGTGTGTGTGTGTGCATGTCATGTTTACATAATGTCGACATTTTAATCTGATAAAATGAGGATCATTTTAATGTTTGTTAGAAATCTCGAGAAAAACAACAACAAACATGAAAATAGTCCTTCTGGCTCAGTTTCTGAGTTTGTTAGAAGTCTCAGGGCTCGTGTGGAGGTTTGCATCTCAGCCTCACAGCATAGGTTGAGGGTTTGAGCCTCGGCTGGGGACGGGTACCGTGTCCTTTCTGTGTGAAGTTTATGTATGTGTGTGTGTGTGTGTGTGTGTGTGGGTTCTCTCTGGTTGCAATGGCTTCCTCCCACCGCCCACAGACATGAGGGAGAGCAAGCATGTTTGACTGGGTTTTATATTTACATGCAACGAATCACCTCCTCCAGGTCCCAGTTCCAGTCAGACCTGAACTGGTATTCTGAATCATGACGTGCGTTTACATGTACGGCATGGTTGAACAGAATGTAACCAGCGGAAACAGCAGTAGGAAGTGTTTCTGGTGTAAACAAACTGCTGCATGTGGAATCTACTATCGTCTTACTGATAGCAGTTTTTCATCATTAATATTTTACTTTCTTTTAAAATCCTAAAGAGTGTGTTTGTATGAAACACTCAGTTGTTTTGGTCTCACTTGGTCTTCAACGGAACTCAGCTTTAATTATTAAAGCAAACAGTGCAGTATAAACCACACAGTCATGCACAGTCAGGATCATTTCTACACAATATCTGAAATCTGTGCTTTAAAGCACATCAACTGGAGCCAGTTGATGTGCCCCCCCCCCCCCCCCCCCCCCCCCCATCTTCAGCAGAATAAAACTGATCTGACTGACTACGATTAATACAGAATCTTCTGATTGGTACGTTTAGATGAAGTATTTTTTATTCTTATCAGGATTTTATTCTGTTCCATTAATCTATTCTACAGTCATTTCTATCTGAATACTTGTGTCCGTGTTACCATGGCTACTGACTGCTAACAAATATGTGTGTGTGTTTCTGTGTGTGGCTCACTGGTTGTCCAGGAGGGCCAGGCGGGCCCTTGCTGTCCTGTGTGCAGGTGCAGGCTTTGGGCAAGGCCGGGCAGTCGACCTCCTTCCTCTGGATGATGACAGCACGGTGCAGATAAAGAAAAAAGAAGCACGATGTGGGAATGAATTGCATGAAATGTGACGATGAAGGAACAGAAATCTGAAATGTGATGCGTCCATCTCTCATACTGGATTCTAAAAGCTAACAAAACCCTGAAAACGTGAAGCGTCAGGTTTGATTCTCTATATTTTACAAGAAGCTTTCAAGCAAACCCGCCTTAAGGCCTCAGCATGTAAATGAACAGTTGTTATTCTGTCACAAGTTGTTCTGTATGCAGACAGGGAATGAACTGTGACCTCACCAGGCCTGGAAGTTCACAGCACTTGTCTCTGTTGGCCCATGAAGTGCTGCAGACAATGTCAAAGTTCTGGAGCTGGAACTGCAGGAAGAAAGAGAAATGGAATGAGGTTATTTTAGAGAAAAAAATAAAAAACTAGAGCAAGAAAAAAAAGAAAATGTCTCAGCCATTTAATAAACAGCTAAACAAAACGGTATGAAATCAGATTCTCGGCCGGTTTATACTGGATCCGGTCGGGCCTGCGTGGCTGATGCAGACTAAGTGTGTGTTTATACTCGAGCACAGGGTCTGCAGATGTGCTGCTGTCGTCCATGATTCTCCACAAAGGGGAGTTTTTATTACGGTTTGCTTCAGTTCAAGTATTTCCTGTTTTAGAGCAACAACGGTGACTGACGGCATTCATTAAGCCATAGACACACACATACGTATGTATATATGTCTACTCATTCAGGGAAAACAACAAATCATCTGGAAACACGTGATCACACTGCAGTCACAAGCCGGGATGATCGTCAGGTAAGCCTCTGGAGACAAACAGAGCCTGCGGCGGTTACGGCGTAGCCGACCTGATACAGAAGCTGCATGACAAATCGGGCTCAACGCTCACACAGGAACACAATGACAGATTCAAAGCCTTGTCCTTAGTTATGGAAGTATTTGAAATATTTCCACATGTAAAGATAATATGTAGGTAAACATGTTCAGCTGTTCCAGAGCATACAAACACTGCATATTTCACCTAAACAAACAAACCAGTAATGACATTTATAACAAAACTAATGTCACCAAAGAATCACCAGATCTAGCTCCTTATGCCCACTATCCTGCAGGTTTTAGCTGTTTCCCTGCTGCAACACACTCCACTCAAATCAACGAGTCATTAATGGGCTTGTACAGAGCTTGAGATCAATTTGATTTGAATCAGATGCGTTGCAGCAGGGAAGCATCTACAACCAATCGTCTTCCATGTGTCCCTGCTTTAACACACCTGGTTCAAATGAAGTAACTTTGCAGAATCTGATAGGCTGTTGGAATTATTTGACTTTAACCAGGTGTGGTGGAGCAGGGACACATGGAAAATGTGTAGGTCTGCGACCCTGGAGGACCAGGGTTCCCCACCACTGATCCAAAACCTGCAGGACAACTGGAATATACTGGGAAAATGTGGAACTATGGGATATTTGAATGAAGCTTGGACATAGGAAGCTTATTTATTGAGCTCCATGTGAGGAGAAGAGTTATAAATTTTATTCTAAATTTAACACAGAGACAATAAAGTGAAGCAAAAACTGGAGGAATGTGAACTCTAATTCCAGTTCCCATAAGAACCCTCGCTGAACCAGTTTGGATCAACTGGAGACTTCGAGGCAGAAAAGTAATAAAGAATTGCAGAAGTTGAATCTTGAAGTAACAAAGGAGCGTTTTTTCCTTTTACATCTCTGACAGGAGAGAATCTTCTCCTTTCACACGGGAAAGACAAGAGGATCCTAGAAAGCTGTTGAAATGTGAGCTGACGGAGAAATCCTGGTGAAAAATAACTCCAAGGTTCCTCGCTGAAGAACTGGAAGCCAAGTTGATGCCATCCGGATTAATTACAGAGTGGGAGGATTTTTCCAGGTCCAAAAGCAACAACCGCCATCTTCTACTGTCCTCCGCCGCACTGGGCATGCTCAGAAACGGGGTTTGACTCAAAGAATAGATTGATGTGATTCATGGATTTCTTCAACCAGGTTATTTATTTCTTTATTTCTTCTGGTTTCTTTGAGCATTGATGTAGAATTGATCATCTCTGTGAAGTGGCTTTGTTGTGAATTAACATGAGGAATAAAAGCCAAATAAAGCTGAAATAAACTGAATTGACAGTCGGGCTCGAAAAGCAGGGTTGGTGATCCCTGATGTAACTTCTGGTCGACGACTGATGCTGAAGCCGTTTAACAAAACGTGTGTGTGTGTGTGTGTGTGTGTGTTTGTTCCTCACCGGTGCAGAGTTGTCCTTGTTCTCTCTGGACCGAACCATCCTGCCCAGCACCTCCACTCCATCAGTGGTGATGTTTCCTGCTGCATTGATGATTTTCTCCGTCACCATTTTGCAGTCGATGAACACCTTGGCGCTCGTTTTGCTGATTGCAATGTGAAGCTGGAAGAGATGCAAATAATTCATTTCAGAGCTTTAAGTCTCAGACTTTATGACATCATTACTAATTACCCTGCTCATCCAATGGCAGGTAACACTTTTATTCTTTTTTTTTTTTTTTTTTTTAGCAAGAACTCCACCAAATGCAAGTTATAACTATGATGAAGCGATGAGGAGGTGTTAGTTAACACAGCTGGAATCTCCGAAGGGTTTCAGCTCCACATGATGTGGGAGAACAGCTCCCTCTGCCTGCATGAAGCAGTCACATCATTTCCCTTCACATCTGACAACTTGCCACAGTTCACACTCAGAAAAGCTGAAAATCACTCCGAATTATTCACATCATAATCAAAATGTTATTAATGCATCATTTTGTCAAGAGTTTTTTGTGGAATTCCTGATCAGGAAGATGCTGAACTGCACGCGGATTAGATGGAGACAGGAAGGATATTTTACAGTAAACATGGGTCAGACAACGTTTCACATGTACATGACTGTGTATAAAATTCATCATCATCATAAAAATAGAAATTTATAAATTGCAGAAAAAGCTGATTGGGCATAATTTTGAGAAATCTGGTCTCATACTGGATGTCTAAACCACACAGTATTTCCTTTGTATCTTTCTGAAATATCGACACATTCTTCATGTTTAAGGAGAAAAAAAGTTGGGTTTTTTTGTTTTTTTAAAAACTCCCTTTCAAAAGTTACCTGATTTGTCATGATAGCAAAGTTAAGATTGACAAGATTCTGAACAGAAACACAAAAAAGAAACATGACCAATCAGCATCTGATTCCTGTTATAATGTTTAAACATCCCACAAAAATCCCAAAAGGTCCCATAAACATGTGACCATATTCATGCTCATTTAATGCATCAGGTCTTACTGGGTTAATATTAAGTGACAGTTTATATATAAAGTTTAAAACATAGTCCGTTTAAAACTCGTGCAAAACACTGGAGCTGCGACATAAATCATAGGAGCACATGGCACTAAAATCCTCTCTACAAGTAGCAGGACTATTTATAAATACAGGTCCAGGTCTTCCTGTCAGCATCACGGACGGCCAAGCGCTGAACTGTGAAGGAGATGGAATCCTGCCTGTCGGAGCCGAGCAGCTCCTAAAAACCATGAACCCTCTTCTTGTATAAATGTGACACACTGCTGAGCTGCTGCCAGTTACTCTGCATACTGGTGTCACACACACTTTTAACCCTCTTCTACTTCATGCACTGGCCACAATATAAAACAGGGAGTTTGTTGAAAGAGATTACAGGCCTCTTAATATTCTGAGAGGAAGAATAAATATATGTATATATTTATATATATATAAAACTGAAGAGGACATGTGAGTTTATGAGTTGGACTTTAATCTTATGTGACTGTTTCTCTATTTAAATGTTTTATTTTGTAATGAAAAGATGACTTAAAGAGGACTTAAACCTTTACCACTTGACCTGTAATTTTATTACTGAAGTTCTGAATAAAAGTTCATTCAAACTACAATCGAAACGTACGTATTTTCTTCTGGACAGGAGAGTAAAATTTCCCCGTTCCAGGAGCCTTTATAAGCTCCTGTTTGGAGCCGGAGGAACAATTCACCTCAAAACTCAGACATCACATTCACTTTACCGTCTCCAAACTAAGCTGTTACCAGGCAACAGGTACGACAAAATGGAGACAAAGCTTTTTATCCTGTTCAACCTGCATGTAGACGGAGAGTTTGGAAAGGTTTAACAGTGAAGTTGTGCTGATAATGTGTGGCATGATAAGAGCTGAGATATAAGAGATAAAATCAGTTCGGCTTTTATGATAAGGCCTAGTTATGGCAGGGATGGATTGTGTGTGTTGTTTATTTGTTTATTCTGTCCGCCGCTGCTGCCGTGAGATTTGCTGTAAATGTCAGAACCATTTCTCCTGCAAACTCAGATAAGCAGGCAAACAAAGTCATGTTGGTGCACTTAGTGAGTTTAACATCTTTAAAAAGGCAAGCAGAGATGTTTACAGAGAACATCTTAACTACTAATAAATGCTACTGAAAACAGGAAAGTACTGTTTAACTAAAAACAGAAATATTCTTCATACTCATAAAAGCTGAAAATCCTGAAATATTTACTCCTCATGCAAAATAAGGAAAATATTTCAACATACACTTTGTTCAACATGTTAAATTAAATCATGACAATTCTTTTTAATACAAAACAATCAAGTTATTCTCATCCCATTCTACTTAAAACAGACTTGGATTATTGTTTCCCAGAGCCTGTTGTGTAATCTGTTTATTACAACGGTGGAATGGACGATATCTGATCATAAATTTTAAAGCCTATATTATCATATCTATAATACTATTCATCTCCATGCAAAAATATTGAAGTTAAAGTTGATTTTAAAAGCCAACTGAGCCAAATATTTCTAAAAATAATCACGCAAACAAACAAAATCACACAAAATAAATCTCTCAACCAGCTTTCTATCCCAATAGAAGTGTGTGATTTTCTTTACAGAGACACTCAGCTGCAGCATTGGACATGTATGAACTGAATCTTTTAAAGAGAAGGCATGCTGGAACAAGCCAACGATGCAGTAAAAGTGATCTAAAGATGCTGAATCTTCCCTTGGTTGCAAAGCTACAAATTCTCTCTAACAATAAGATGTGGCCAAACGTTTTCAACCTGCTTGTAAAACTTAAAAAAAAAAATCACATTTATACGTTTTCATATCAAAAGCTTTTCTGCTTAACATTGTCACTTCCCTAAACTTCTAAAAATAGCCAAACTTAAGATGAAAATCTGTGTCTAAAAGCGGCTCTGCTGCATGCTCGTGCACATGGAAGTATAAATCCATATTTATGTACACACACCCAGACAGTGACGAAGTCTCTGTGACCGACATTAAATCCCGTTAAGAGTGTGAAGCAAACCCAGCTTATCAGAAAGGACAGTTCTTCCCTCTCAAAGAGTTTCTAAATGTCACCTTTTCAGGAACTGAAATACAAACGTATCTATTAAATATAAGAGTTTTAAATGCTGAAGAGGTGAAGGAGTCTGGTTCTTCTTCGCGACGAGGTCGGAGAGGAGGCCTGTCGGCGTTCGCCCACGATGACATCATGTCTTCTCGCCCTGAATTGTGTAGACTTGCACAGTCTTATCAGGAAAGGGTGGGAGGGGCTGGTCCTCTAAGATTATACAACCTATTGTGTATTTAACCAGACATACACACACACACACACACCTAGCAGATCAAAAAGGTGAAAAGGTAAGCAGGATAAGCTCTGCTGACGGGGAGCAGACAGAAGTAACAGCAGATCAGTCAGCAAGTCCCTCAGCTCTCACACACTGACAATAACGCAAGCCGATGGCGAGCAGGTTCAGGTTCCGGGCACAACGCAACGACAATCAGCCTGTCAGCACTCAGACCGCTGCATGGCGGCCCGACAGGCCAGGGGAACGGGGGAATGCAGGCGAAGGAGGAGGAAGAGTTACGGAACAAATGAAAGCTTTAAACACTGAGCTAATAAGTCAGTTTGTTCTCATATCTAATAATCATCCAACCACTCGTTAAGTCCCATAAAACATGTCATCTCCGTTAGTCATCATGCAGAAGTACTACGTGTGTGTGTGTGTGTGTGTGTGTGTTGACAGGGAAAAGTTGCTCTCTGACACCAGCAAGTCCTGTAAACACTGTTTATCTCCTGCAGCGTGTACCGTTGTTATCATCCTAACTACTACTCTGGAGAAGCTTTTACTAACTCGGAATGACATCATCCACCACACTTTCCACTGGAAGTAAACAGCCTCACACTTAATCACAGTGGAGTCGGACCAAAGCAGACTTATGACTGTAGAGAACAAAAACAGGAAAGAGTTTCACAAGTTGCTCGCTTAAAAACCTTAAAGCACTGCAGTGTCCAGGTTCTGCTCTTTGCTATTATAGTTATGGATAGTCTAGGCATCCATTACTTATGTAGCAATGGGGATGTTACCTGATGCACTGAGAAGTACCTCGCTCTTTTTCTATATATGTATATGTATAAATATATACCAATATTGCCGTCTCTAACTTATTTCTCCGTTTTTCCGCAGGTCCTCCTGAATAAGTGCAGTTGTACATGTTGATCTGTCTTTCCTGTCGTCTCCACCCCAACCAGTCGAGGCAGATGGCTGCCCTCCCTGAGCCGGGTTCTGCCGGAGGTTTTCTTCCTGTTAAAAGGGAGTTTTTTCCTTTCTACTGTCGCCGCGTGCAGCTCAGGATGGGGGATTGGATCAAAGTCATGACTTGTTGCAATCAGTTGGTTTCTATTATAGGCTATGTATGAAGTGGCTCGAAATGATGTGTATGTTGATTTGTGTTTGTAAAGCGCCCGGTGACAACATTGTTGTGGCGCTATACAAATAAAGTTGAATTGAATTGATGTATCCAGGTAAAGTAGTTGGTTTTAAAGTCCAAACAGATAGCAAAGTCCGGCAGATTATGACTCGGTCGGCACAGCTTCAGTACCTTATGGAAGCTGCCGTAGAAAAGCTTCTTGACTTCTGGTCCTTCGAATGTGACTGTCTGAAACTCTCCTTTGTAGTCGTTGTTGAAGAACGTCAGAGTTTTCCCTCCGTCTACAGAAAGACATGAGAACTACATGTGAGAAGGTGAAAAAATAGATGAGCTAAAGTACATGCAACAAGCGGTACGTTTGTTTACAGAAAGAGACCTCACAGTTGAGAAAACATTGCCTGCATTTAGCAGAGCTTTGCAAGAAGCAGAAAGCTTTCTTCCAGTTTTAAACTGTACAAAGGATTTGTGAAGTAAATGTTCAGCCTTATTGAGGTTTAAATGACAGCGAACCTTTAATGTATTCCTCACCGTCCCCGGATGAGACAGATCACGTTAGCAGCTCCATGGAGGATCAGAAAGAAGATCTTTTTTTTTTTTTAGCTAATTTTTTTCTACACCAGACAGAATCTTCTTTGTTGTGACTAAAATGAGCTTTTATTGTCGACTGAGTGAGAGTCCCACAACACAAGTTGTGCTGATATTCATGCCGATTAATCTCACCACGCCGTAGGGTTCAAAGTCGCCATGAAACACTCAGTTTCTACCAGTTTTTATTTCAAACATCAGACTAAAGAAACAACAGGAAAAAACCTGCAATAAGACCAATAAATGAGTGATTTCTCACTGTCCAGGATGACTCCAGCCAGCGGCTCGTTGTTCTTGTTGAGGATCTCCCAGAGGGCAAAGGGCTCGGCTGGAGTATCGGACAGCAGTCTGAACAGCAGGGTGATGGTGTAGTCAGAAGGAAGCCCCTCAGGGTGGATGTACCTGCAGGTCAGCATGGACACACCAGACATGGGTTAACCTTTTAGGTCATATGATGGTTCTCAGGGGCCGTAGTCCTGCAAGTGTCAGGAATTTCCCTGCTAAAACACCCCTGCACTGCAAAAACTTAAAACTTAGTAAGATGAAAAATCTTAAATCGAGTACACATGTGCTTAGTTTTTTTTTTTTTAAAAGGTAAGATAATTCTTAATAGGGCCCGACCGATATGGATTTTTTTTTTTTTTTTTATACCGATACCAATATAAAGACTTTAGAGCAGGCTGATAGCCGATATAATGGCTGATAAATCCATCCACCAGAAAAAAAAAATTAAAAAATATTGCTCAAAGCTAACACACTACAATCTAAGCTCATTCATAAACTCATGTCTACCTGTTAGACACCACGAACTATCTGAATTATTCACTGATTTAAAAAAAAAAAAAATGTAAATACGGTTTTCTTATTCCACAGCGCCTACACACCGTCACTGTTTTATCAGCTGACCTCTTTCCTTCTTCATCGGATCTGACAGGGAAACCAAAATGTTCCCACACAGGGGACTTGAATGAAGTGGAGCGTTCAAGTTCCTCCGCTCGCCATGACCAAGCTGCACTTGTGTGGAACTATTATGCACGCAGCTTTCTTTTATTTTGTTTTTCATATCAATCCGCGGATCACGTGTGTGCCGAACCGTAGATACTGATCTGAACGGATCGCGGATCAATGATGATCCGTTGCACCACTAATAATAAGTATTCAGAAGTTGTGTAAATGGCGCGCAGCCATCTTTCACACACGTTCAGGAGGCTAAAACACTTAGCACGGCACTCCCTGCTGCAGCGCGGCCACGAGGCACGCAATGACAAGTTTGTAGAGAATGTAAGAGGGAAAACATAACTATGTGCGTTTATTTAACATTTCAACTTACCAGTGACAAAATATAAAATGCTCGTGAGCAGACTTGACTTTATTAGCCTCAGCTGCTCTCTGTTTCACCGTCCGGTTTGCTCTGTCTCGGCTTCCACGGTAGGCAGCCATGAGCAACGATGACCCCGCCCCCAGACGGAGCCCATGTGTCATGGGCGCCATCTGCTGGATAAGAAGCCCAATTACATTTTAACTACATTTAATATATGAAAAAAATAAATCAATAAAAAAATCTGAATTTTTTTTTTTTTAACCGATAACAGATATCGATACCTGAGCCCCCATATCGGCCGATACTATCGGCCAGCCGATATAACGGTCGGGCCCTAATTCTTAGTTTTTATGCCAGAGAATTCCTCTTGTTTTAAGAGTATTTTTACTTGTTTTGGGAAGTCTTGACAAGCCATATTTGCCTGTTCTGTTGGCAGATCATTTATCTTATTTTAAGCAACATTTACCTATTTTTTGTATATTTTGTTCTTGTTTTCTAAGGCTGAGTTTTTGCAATGTGACTCCTGTCAGACTTGTGCAGAGGCTGAAGTTAAACTCATCACAAGTCTGCTAAATAGCCATAGAGTCAAGTGTGTTGCAGCAGGGAAACTCCAAAAGCTTATAGTGCTGCAGCCCCCATGGACCGGACTCCCCAATCCCTTATTTAGGCCATGACATCATTATATGTCAGTCGGTGTGGGATGAAGTTCCTGGATAAGGTCAGAACTCTGCAGGAGGAATCCACACACCATCAGCCGCCCTTTCGTCTCACTTTAACAAACATACGATGATGTCTCACATGGGAAGTTGAAGCAGCCGTTAACAAGAACACATTAAATACCTACGGAGTATTTTTGTTCAGGTGAACGACCGGCATACCTGGTTGGCTGAGCCAGCAGAGCATCGTTGTGCAGGTGGAAACAGGGAAATGCATTAAAGGTGCCTGGAACCATGGAAACACCAGAGAGGCTGTTGTAGCGTTCCTCGACAAGCCCGAAGAGCTCCATCATACGGAAACCTGGAGATAAACATCATCAGTGAAATGATGTTGGTAGAATATAAAATCCATTGTGAAACAAGTGGAAGTCTAACGGTGCTCTGCAGCGGACACATCGCCACAACGGACATTAGGAATTCAAACAAAATGCGAATGACATCTTTTCTGACATATTCTCACCCAGGGAAGTCTGGGAATGTTCATGTAAATCCTGCCATGAGTTTCTAGTTCTGACAGCTCTGCTCCACACAGAGAAGTTACCACAGAACCAATTACACAAAACAAAATGTCCCAAAGAGGCATCCTGTTTCCTAAAGGGCAGTTCTGCAGCAGCGCCTCATGTCAGTGTTTTAGCACCTGACTGCACAGCTCTGCATGTGATGCCACACATCGTAGCAGAAAAAGATTATAAAGAGCAAGAACTGTGCTGCTTTTTATTTCAACAAAAGGTTATTTCACGTCTCTGCTATGTGCAAAACAGGATTCTGTCAACTTGAAAGGAAAAGAGGACAAAGAGCAGAAAATGGGATGTGAGCGCCTTCCACATTCTCAGAATATCTGTAATAGTGAGACTTTATTCCTCATTTAGTTTCACCTTCAGGATTTATCTTTAATATTAATATTTAAAAACCAGGAACACAGCCCCGAGCAAAACAAGAAGCTTAAACTTTTACCTGGAGTCGTGCTGCCGCTCATCGGCACAGACGGACAGGCTGTTAAAGACAAACACGTTTCAGCAGCGCATCTGTGTTAAATCATGTTTCACATTATTTCTATTAAAATGCAAACAGGAGACGTTTCGTTCCAACAGTTACTCACTGGCGGTGGCGGCCTCGCACACAAAGGTCACCAGCTTCTCTTCGATCTTCTGGAAGGCATCCAGGTCGTCCACGAAGAAGACGTGCCTGTCGCTGGGTTTGCTGGCGATGCTCACCAGCTCGCCGTAATCAGCGTCGGCAAAGCCGATAGCAAATACGATGTAACCTTTACAGCAGGACAGAAGGGACGTTTAAGGTGTCGTTTTCCGTGCAGGAAATTCAAGAAACACATGAAAAACGGAGGCAGATCACCTCAGAGCCGTTACTTATAACAACTGGAAGTAACAGGAACGTGGAGTTAAAACGACAAACGAATTATTCTAAACTTTTTAGGACCAAACAGAGTTTTTAGGTCTTTTCATAAAAGCAGAAAAAGCCCAGCTCAGACCTTCCATCTGCATCTCTTTGGAAACTTTGTTGAAGTCGTCCTGAGATCGGCCATCGGTGAGAACCACGAGGACGTTCGGGATGCCCCTCCGGACCCCCCCCTCAGCGGTGAAGATGTTCTCCTTTACATGCTGGATGGCGCGACCTGAGGAGACACAGCAGCAGCCAGGAAATGTTTAAATTTGGGTTTAAATCATACAATATGTCATCTTTTCCTTCCTCAGTTTTAACTAAAGCAATTTAATTAAAGTTCCTTAAAACGAAAAAGTTTAAGACCAGAGCTGTGCAGCGACAGACTGAGAAACTACATTACTTGAGAAGTTTTGAAAAGAAAAAAAGGTTTTCATACCTTGTCAGAAAAATAATATTAGAGGTGCATTTATAGGTTTTGGTGATAAATCTAATTCTAATTGGCTGACACATTTATCATGTTTTAAAGACAGTTCTATGACAGACTAAAAAATACAATTGTAAAAAACTTTTAAAAATCTTCATGAAATTAGTGAACATGATTAAAGATTTTACCATATTTTCAAGGTTTTGCATGTTTATATTTGCTACTGTCTTAAAAAAGTCATTTCCTGTTACATTTCTACCAGAATATTAAACCTTCCCTTTATTCTAACATTTCTCTGAGGCTGCATGACTTTATTCTGCGCTGGTCAGTTTGCTGTCTTGCTTCTGGCAGGAACAACTTCCTAATCAGCAGCTAAACTTTACATTTTACTTTTCATTTCTGAGTTTTCCTTTAAACCAACAAGCCATGAAAACATCTGGTCAATCACTGCTTAAGTTTATATGCAGAAAACCACACAAGTGATGGAATAATTGCAGGTTTTTGCCTAAATATGACTCAGAAATTGAACATTTAGTGTGATGACAGGCCATGCAGCAAATGTTTATGTAATAAAACAACAGAATAACTCAGCAGGAAGAGACAAGCACAGCAGAGAAATCTTTTTAAAAAGCTGAGACAGATGTTTTTAACATTGCATTTAATGCAACTGATGCTGTAACGGATAATTAATATAGACTGAACAATTTAAGGCATTTATATTGCAGTAATGTGAAAACCTGTGGATGCTGAGTTGCTGTTTTGGGGAATTTTTCACACACACACAAAAAAAAAAACTTCCAGCTCTGATTCTAATCTGATTTCAGCTAAAACCTGTTTGGAATCTGCTGCATAACTACATTATATCTCTGTACAATAATACTTTCCAGTACTTGTTTGTTACTCAGAATATGTGTAAAACACTTTGCAGCGACAGTTTATCTCCACAGATGTAAAACACTGAAACTGACGTCTTCATGTTGCATAAATTAGTTTTACATCTTGGTGATTTTAGATGCACTCCTGTAAAGTCCACCAGTCTTTCCAGGTGGAAACCAGTACAAATGAATGACGAAACAAACCTGATCTTTTACCGGCTGGTTCAGGCAGAAAGCTTCTCGATAAAATGACGCCACAATAAATTTTATCTATTGTTCTCTATTAAATTACAGAGATTAAATACCAGACTGTTTTTTTTATTTCTCAACCTTTTACTGGTCTGGTCTGTCTCCGTAGCCCCACTCCCAGTCTCTGATGTAAATGGTTCCTTGCTTTGGCCCAGAAAGGACTGGGTAACGCTAGCTTTGTTTGCTGATGGAGCCGCAGTTTGTGTGTTAAAAACCTCTGAATGAGGCTCTGCCTTCAGTTTGGTGGAAAACTATACAGCAACTACTTTAGTGTCAAAGGTTCATCAGACAGATCCTCATGACTTTATAAGCATACATGACCCTCCTTCTGTCACACATGCAGCCAGAAACTACCGGTACGTTTACTCAGAAGAGTTAATTTTTCCATTTTAAAACAACAATCTCATGATGCTTGGAGAATCCCTCCAAGGAAGCACAGCCCTGTTGTCAAACAATGCAGTCATCAAATATTCTCTTTGCCTCGTGGAACACATGGAAGCTAAAACCTTGCAGCATAAATGGCATCTGGGTGCTTTAAAAGCCTGATGTGATGCATCCTGGTATGAACTGAGCAGTAGTGTTTTACAGTGAGACATGAGCAGTGGGAGACTCCCTCCCCAGCAACGATGCTGGAACAAATCTTCTGTCTGCTATCTGGTCCCTGTAGGAAATCTGTCGGCTTTGTAAACACTGATTAATGACGGCTTCTGAACAGACGGCTCATCTTCGCACTAGCATTAAAAATAATATGGCTGCAGAACCGTCTGCATTACCTCACAGTCACACAAAAGGAAGAGTTGTACGTTGACTTAGTGACACACTGCGGTGAAGACGCAGCACTTGCAAGCAGATTTAGTTGCATTTTAATTCTTCTTTGGGAAAGTTGGTGTTTTCTACTGCAGTCAGAGAAGTTTTACACGTTTAATTTCACTTCAGATCGCAGTTACACGCCGACTCAGCAGACTTCCTGGTGCGCGCGCGTGTGTGTGTGTGTGTGTGTGTGCTGCGCTCACCTGTCTTGGTGTTTCCTCCCTTGTAGGAGATCTTATTGATGGCATCCAGCAGGCGCTCCTTGTCAGTGTACGAGTTCAGTTTGAACTCAGTGCGGGCGTCATCGCTGAACTGAGCGATGGCGACCTGTCAGGACACAAACATCTCTTTAACGGAAATATTCTGACAATTATGAAGCTTGTCTAATAAATCCCATGCAACTGTTTTCAGTTGATAAAATCTCATCAGCAATCAACAATTTTAGGCTTTTATTATTTGACCATGGATCCGTTACGACAATAAATGTCTTTGGAAGTGAGCATGTATGTTTTGCAGCAGCCGTGATGAAAACCATCATGTTTTCCTATGAAAACATAACATAGGAAGATAACTTGGTTAACTTGAGGCAGTTAAAAGAAACAGAAATAACCTAAACCAGGGGAACTCACTGCAGTCCCACGAAGTCCGCAATCCAGCTGGTTTTCCATGCATCCATGTATCCGTGGTCCAACAAACCCGACTCAAATCCAGGAGTAATTGTCCAGAACCTTATCGGCTGTAGATTAATTTCATTTGATTCAGGCGTGTTGAAGCGGGAATACATGGAAAACCTGCTGGATTGCAGACCCTGCAGGACCAAACTGAGTACCCCTGACCCTTTATAATTCTCTGTATGATAACTAACTGTTGCTTTAGGTAGCAATGTGAAGTTGTTATAAAGTTATCCTGGAAATGATGAATTCCGATGATGAATGATGAAGTTGAACCCTTTTCAGCCCATCCAGCATACAGGCATTTTGTTTCAGGACAGCCTCAGTTGTCAGATTATGAGGCTAAAATGATGTCAAATAAATTTATCAAAAGATATGAACCATGAAAGCCAAATAATAACACGTGAACACCTGTAAAGCATCTGTAGATCACCTGAATGGAAAGCTGTCCATCACAATTAACCCACACATTACTATTCCTGAGAAGCTGTTCCTATAGGCATCGTGGATGCTGCTGATTGAGACGAGTTTTAAGGGTTAAGACAGAAGAAATAAATGCTGATAGAGAGATTGTACTGAAATTACATCAGATATTTATCATAAACCTGAACTGATTTTGTCTTTGCTTCTTTTCATGATTAAGTTGATAAGAATGTTGGAAGAACTGGGTTATTTTTTCACCACCCATTATTAGTATTGAATGTAAATGACAGATATATTTACCACCCCCCCCTCCCAAAAACAAACAAAAAAAAACCCAAAAGATTACCTGGCCATGTGGTTGCCTCTGACCTAAACTAAAGCCTGCGTAGGATGAGTTAAACTGCAAGTGACAGAAAAGCTGCAGAAGCTCTAAGCATATGTTGGAAAAGCCTCATAAAGCTGGTTGTGAAAATGCAGGGAGAATGTAACATACATGATGTCAGCTTTAACACTGATTTTTTTTATTTAAAGTCTTTATTTGGCCATTTAACAACATGTAAAATAATAACAGATGATAATCTGCATGTATGTCCTGGTTATTGTCATGAAATGTCAGACATATTGTAATACAAATAGTATCCACCAGGGGGCAGAAGAAGCAACGATTTTACCATAAAGTGATGCTCTAGGTCTCAGAATTATTATATATAAAATTTTTACATTAAACCATTAAAGGATTTAAGTATCTTTTTTTCTAATAATCTAAAATGTTTCATTTAATAGTTCTTGTGCCTTCTGTCGAAATGCTCTCTCTGAACACGTGTGTGTGTGTGTGTGTGTGTGTGTGTGTGTGTGCGTGCATTTTCTTAATCCAATATAATAAGAAACAAACTAATCCCTTTAATTTATGTTAAACATTGTGTGAACTGGGAAAAGTGATTTCCCAGTTACATCAGGAGAATACAGAGTATATGTTAACCCTTTAAGATGAAGCACCGGTGGAGCAGCACTTTGGTCTGAAAGGGTTAAAAAGTCGTGGTGCAGTTGTTGTCTGTCAGTTAAACAGTGCAGCTGAAGACCATCATGGCACAGAAAGTTTAAAGAAACAGATTCATCCTTTCATTAAAAACGTGCACTTCTCTGTTGAATTAATGCTGAAGAAGGATGCGAGGTAACCTAGGTAACCCTTCCACGTTACCTGTGTTCCGTCTGGTCCGATCCGGTCAAGAGCTCCAACGGTGCTGTACAAGAACCGGATGATCTTCAGGAAGTTGTCATCACCAATACTCCAGGACCCATCAACCAGGAAGACCAGGTCTGCCTTGGCTGCCTTGCAAACTGGGTAGTTATGACAACGGGAGAGAAAAAAAGCATTCAAAGACTAAACCTTTTTTTTTTTTTTTTTTTTTTTGCTCTTCTCATTCCAGAAATGTCCCTTTTGTCTTCGGCTCCTTGCATGTTGGTGTTTATTAAACTCTTCTGACTTCATTGTGATGGATGAGTTCAGGAGAAAAAGATTATTTGATTGATTATTCTCCAAGAGGTCCAGACTTGTTAACGATTGAAACTGTTAAACTTATTAAATGCAGAACACAGAGCTGCCCTCTGCGCTCGTCAGACATGCCAACGACTTCCTTTTCTCCCATGAAATCACATTCATGGGTCAGTCGGTGCTGCATTGATCGGCCGACACCTTCAATTCTGTCTTCTGCTTCTTGCCCACATTTTCTGAATAAATCACACACACAGAAAAACTCAGCCTACTACTGTCATACATCAGCTTTTCTAAGAGGAGAGGGAGTCTGATGGGTTCATCATATTACCATAGAAGAGGACTAATGTGAGTCTACGAGACATACTGTTTACTTCTGTTTGAGAACCATTTTTTTTATACTTGGTAAATTAGAAGTGATAGTCAAAGCAAAAGAAGTGTTCAGTTTAGAAAAATCAGGTTTACATGCAGTTTTGCACTTTTATTTAACAGTAACCCATTAAAATCTGCAAGAGTGTTTATATGCCTATCAAAGACTGATAACTGGGACAAATCAGACCAGTTTAGCAATCTGATCTAACATGCCACATGTAAAAAAGCCTGGAGTATAGTTTCTAGCGCATTACTAGATTTCTCTCAGAGTACATATATATGTAGCATGATAAGTTCCTGTCATTCTCCAAACAGCCAGTCTTTGTTACATGCAGCGGTGCCTTAACGTTGTCTTAGCAATAGTTACTAATGTGGAAGCTAATGAGCTGAAAAACACCACAGACTACTTTTTAAAACCAGAGATTGCAAGTCTGCTCCACAACATCTTACTGAGCCGCAGGCGGCTGCAGCCCAGGAGGAACAGCAGTCGTCTTTCAACTGGAAAGTTGGGAGATCGATTCCAGAAGTGTCCTTGGGCAAGACACTTCAAAAAGACACTGAAGCCCAAGTTGACCCCCGATGCGCCTATTGGGGTATATATGTACATAACTTTAAGTAAAAGCATCTTCTAAATGAGTGTGTTGTTATCAGGCCTCTGCAGAGCTGAATGCGGATGTGGGAATTCAGCCATTTTAATCAGGTGGGGAGAAATCTAAGTGTTCTAATCTGATTTCTCATAATCTGAAAAATGTTATTATAGGATAAACTTTTTCTCTATTCCAGTGTTTCTCTGTTCCAGTCCTCAGACCCCCCCCCCCCGTCCTGCCTGTTTTAGACATGATCCTCCTCCAAAGCACCTGAGTCACATTATTGAACTTCCTCATCAAGTTCTTCGCAGCCTGTTAACGAACCCTTTGTTTCATTCAGGTACGGCATGTTAAAGTAGGGTTGCTTATAAAACATGCAGGACAGGGGGGGGCTGAGGACTGCTCTATTCAGTCAAACAAGGCCTACAAATCCTGCAGGTTTTTAATGTGTCCCTGTTCCAGTGCACCTGACTCACATTAATAGTCATTGTGTAGAACTTCATTGGCTGTTGGACCTTTTTAATTTGTGCCAGGTGTGTTGGGACACTTTGAAAACCTGCAGCCCTCACAGGACCAAACTGGGTAGCGCTGGATTACACACTCTACATCAGGTGTGTCCAAGTCTGGTTGTTAAAATCTATTTTTTTGCTACTTTAATGTGCAACTCTTCTCTAACACACCGGAATGAAATGAGTGTGTTGTTAGCAGGTCTCTGCAGAGCTGAACGACATGCGGATGGGACTTTTAGGCATTTTAATCAGGCGTGTTGGAGTGGCAAGACGCCTGATTTAATCCAGGGCTTCCTAACTGGTCAACATGATCACTTGAGTGACTCCACCCCCATGTCTTGTCCAGCATTTAAGCAGAATGATGGTCTGGATGCTGTGTTCTACTGAGCAAATTTACTTTGCAAAGGGAAGCTTTATAGATATAACGATCCCCTTGACTTTCTGAATTTTTATTTTATTTCTCTATTTATTTTGCAGTATTGTTTGTATTGTACAGTTTGTACTGCTGGACCAGACCAGAGAGAACAGAAAGAGAGACAGAAAGAGAAAGAAGAGTAACTTGAGTTGAAAAGCAAACTAGAGTTGCTTTTAAACAAATAAACAAAATAGTTAAATTGGCCATAACGGTAGTGGGGTCATTTTCCAAGAAAAACATCTGAAAATCCTGCAGAGGAGCCAGCAGGAACCCTTAAAGATTTTCAAGAGTATGTTGTAAAAGACACACAAGAATTTAATGTTTTTAAGCATCGAAGCAAACCGTTTCAGACTATTTTGTAAAAATAGTCAAAAGTTAAGGCTCCTCCTGCAACTCCTCATCTGCTAAGCTAAAATAACTTAGCATAACATAAAACAAAAACTTTCTTTAGATATACACTAAGATGAAGCATAGACTGCAAAGTTTTCAAACAATCTCATTTAACAATTCATGCAAACCTGCAAATATATTCAACTGGAATTCATTTTATAGACAACCACAGAACTTATGTCTGACTCTGATCAGGAAAAGGTATTCATTTAATTGGACTGAACATTAAATGGTGATTGTTGGGAAATGCTGGGAAGTACCAGTTATGATGATTTTTCTTTTTTTTTTTTATTTTGTTGTAAAAAGAAATTCTTTTTATTTTCTTCACCATCAACACATTGAACAGCTGAGGGACCCGTTGGTTTTGATTAACCTGACCTCCTATCACAACTCTAGTCTTTCAATCTTTCCACATAATCAGGTCAAGTTAGTTGTAATTAAGGTTTGTGTGTTAACGAAACACTGTTCCTCCATCAGCATCCGGTGTTGCTGCAGCTTGTGGAAATGAGACATTCGTAAGTCATAAATGTGTCCCTGAAACACACACACACACAAAGCACCTCCCTGTGACTTTTATATTGACTTATTGTCCCGTCGCTGCTCTCTCACCATGGCTGCTTGTTAATTGATTGAATGAATTGATAGCTCACGCAGCTGCCGGGGTTTGTGTTGCTCTCAGTTTGTCTGCTCGAGTCGTTGCATTTCGGATGGCGACTAATTAATCTCCGGTTTATTCAGGTCAGGTCTGGTTGTGCTTGGATTCCCTTCGGACGGCATCTCCCTCTTGTGAAAATTAATCAAGGCACTTCGGTTCAGGAAGGTTTTTTTTGTGCATTTATTTTGCATTAAGAATCCACTGTGTTGTATAATAACAGGGTCAGCAATTAGGATTCACCTTCGGCTGGTTGTCTTCATCTTCCAGGCCTCCGGATGTAAAACAGTTTATAAAACGCAGGTGTAGATGCTGTTTAGAACTAACAAGGACATGCGGAGCAGTTTAGTAAAGTTTTAGTATCTACTTTAGCTACTTGTGTTGTTTGGAGAGAACTTTGAATAACGCAAGCATGTGATCAGCTGCACTAAAAATGCAACATTTTATGTATGGATGCAAATTGTGAAATCAACAGCGGCATGAATCCATAAAAATGCATTTTTTTAGAGACTTAATTTCCACTGTTCCTATTTCTATGACCTCTTCCTCATAACCTAATTGTTAAAATGTAAGTAGATTGAATTAATGTATGTAAATTCATGAGTGCAGGAGCGTTGGCCTCTCTTAGGGGCCGTTTAATGAGAGCCAATGTTCTCATTCATAAAGCTGCAGATTTCAAACTAAATAAAGGAAAAGCTTCTCCTCTTTGTGGTTTTTTCTTCCTTTCTCTAAAGACAAGTAGGATGCATTATTGCAGATAGAGACAAAGAGTCTCCTGCACTGATATAAACAACTAGCAGGTATCATCAAACTGTTAATTCTATAATAATGTGAAGAATTTCAATAACATGTTTGAAGATAAGATAACCTGTAACGGATCCAACGCTGTATTTATAGCTTTGGGGTTTTCATCTTGTGTTGAAGAATCCTCTGCAATTATGTGTTGCATGACGCATGTGTGCAATTACTCAAAGTGAAAATTATGACCTCTTTCTATGCCATATATACATAAATGCATGAAGCTGTATTTATCTGTAAGAAGTGTGGGTGCAACTGTGCGCTTGGGTTTTCTGTTTCATCATTAAACTGCCCTCACACATGCAAACATGTCCAACACTTCATGTCAAACGTAACAGTTACAGGTTGATTTATTTGCTCCATAATGATATGTGTATGAACAATAAACTGAATTTATGGATGGAAGCAGCCACATGAAGACGTTTGTGAAGAAAGACTCATTTTTATTTATACTTTGGTTACAGTTTGAATTTCTATATACATGATTGTCTGTTGTGTCACTCAATGATTAGCTGCTTTTAAAGTCTTTTCCCATAGAAAATGATGGGAAAAAGACTGAATTCTGAAGATAAACATATCATTAAGACCAATGCATGTTTTATTTTTCCTAAAATAATCCGTCTGTATTAGTCTTTTGCTCAACTATTATCTGGCAGTGGTGAAGAGGTTCCTTCTTTACTTTAATGGGGTCCTAATTTGCAGCTTCATAAATGTTCTTTTATAGATCATTGCCATTTATTGACACTTCTGACAGGAGAGCGTTTAAGCAGCAGCTGTAGAAATTCCTGCTCTGGTATCTGTGAAAAGCCTCACGGCATCGCTGCTGAGCTGCAAGACTTTAGCAACTTTATTGTAACAAAAAGCTGCTTTAGATGTAGGAAAAGACTATCTTGATTTTCTGCCAGGATAAATATGTAGTTTTTTTTTCTTTTTTTATATTACATTATATTTATATTATAAGGTTGTATTTACTCAGCTTAAAAAGCCCACATACTCCTGGTTACAGTACACCAGTTATTAAGTAATAGAAAAAATTGGTTGGGAATACGAAGAGGCATCAAGAGCAGATTGAATTTTTATATGTTTCAAATACAATAAAAGTCTCTGCAGCTGCTTAAAATCTTCACAATGAGTATAACCTGCTGGATGAGCACGTTTATACCTCAAACCCCTAAAAGTGCAGCAGCCAAAAGACATATCAGGTCTTAATGAATTAAAATCTCAAACTTTTAACTTCATTTTACTTTAAATGTAAAATAGTCACAGCTTAATCTATTGACTAGCATTAATACCATTTTCACACTTTCTTTCCTTGTAAGTTTAAAATAACTACATAAAAGCACACAGTGTCATCATCTTTCATCAAATAGCTGCTAAATGAACCACAACATCCTATTGGAGATTTACCTGCTCTGTATTAAACCTGCAGAAAAGCTGTAATAATGTACATTATTAAAAGTCCCTCCCTGGACACACTGACTTACATCTATGTGAAAATGCATTTTTATTTTCAGACTATTTTCATTTTTGCCACGAGACCAAACTGAAACATAAAATTGTGCAAACTCTCCATCACAAGTAAAAGTCCTGAATGAAAAATAAAGGGAGAGTCAAGTGAACAAAACATGTAGATAAAGCTGCAGACATTCCTTTCAAGAGTTTAAACAGCTTAAAGTTTCATTTCAGGCATCAAACTGCAGGCATAACGCTGAGTAAATGCAATTAAGTGACTTCTGTCAGTGGCTGACTGCAGTTTATTCCTGACAGATGCCAGCAACAGTAAAACAAAGTGGCCTCATAAAGCAAGTCTGCACAGACTGAACACCTCCCACATATCCTCAAATCAACAGAAAGCCATCCATAAATAAAGGAGCAAAACAATAATAAGGCCTCAGTCAGTGATAACAATAGAAAAAATAATAAATAATGTGTCTAACCTTCCTTGGCGGCAGGGATTGTGGGTGGTGGAGTGGTGGTGGGAGGCTTGGTTGGCGCCGCTGTTGGGATTGGTACTGTACGGAGACAAGACAGACAACAACCACATTCATATGAAAACATAACAACCTACAATTATGACCACAATTATCATAAAGCACACGCCGTAGACTAATTGACCCCATGAATAAATTCCCCCTCTAAAGGAAACCACACAGACAGCTGAGGAGAGACCCGAGCCATATGCAGCCCACACATACATCCACCACACACACACACACACACAATGTGTAAATCGGCTACATGCAGCTGTGTGATGTCAGCTCCTGTATAATTTGGTAGATGGATCACAGTGTCAGTTGCAGTTAAAACCAAAAGCTTGCTGTCTCTGCTTTCAAGCTCTTGACTGGCTCCTGCGTGTGTTTGGTGCTCAACCCTCCACAAGACGCGCAACATGTACAGATTTTATGCATTCAGTGGTGTTTAGGCTGTAAATCCGCTACCTGAGGCTGGGAATTACTAGCGATGGCAGGTAGGCAGCATTCAGTCGTGGCTGCCTGCAGCTACGGGCATAGTCATTTTGAAGAAAGGTTCCGGCTTTCATTTGCATCAAAACAAAGCCATAAATCATCCAAGAGAGTCTCTGTAGAGCTAAAGTACAGCAGGGAGCAACTTCAAGCAAACACATCTGCTTCAGGGATGGAAGTTTCTATCTTTATACCTTCCTTCCCCGTGTCCCTGCGGAGTTTCCTTAGTGCTGCTTCAACTTCTTCAGCTTAACATCACTTCAACCTCTTGTCTTCATTGTATGTCTCCAAAAGGACCAGCTCATATCTCTCTTTTATTTTCTGTAGTCCAGCTTCTTCCCTTCAGTTGCTGCTTATTTTCCACTTCATGAGTTTTAGCACACTGCAGTTATGAGCTTAAAAAGGCTTGAAATTATGCAATGACAGTTAAAACAAGTCAGAAAACGTGTCTGGTAAGATATTTGTCATATTTCTATCCAGATCAAACAGGCATTACCATAAGCAGCTTGCAAATGTGCAAATAAATCCATATAACACACTGATACAGCCGGAAATATAAAATACTAATATGCATCTAGACAGTATCCTGCTAGAAAACTCTGAAATTCATTAAAACAAGTTATTTGGGTTGTATTTCATGTCTTATTTATATATACAGAGTAGGATTCCAGAGTGAAAAATAAAAAACACGATTTTACCTACCGAACAGCTGCATAAAGGGAATAACTAGGAGATTGTGTCTTAGTGAGATTTTTAAAGGTATAAAGTATGATGGTATATCAAAATATAGACATAACATTTTATCTTTTCCCCCCTTTTCTTACTCATTAAGATTTCTCTGTAAATATTCTGAAAAAAACACATAACTTTATGGATTCTGATAATACTGCTAATGAAATATCATGAAATGTTTGTATTGTAATACCAACACAAAACTAAGCAAATTCAGTGAAATATTACATTTCTTTTTTTTTTTTACTAAAAAAGGGACTGAAACTCTCTTTCAAGGATAAGTAACTGACTTGTTTCATCTAAATATGAATAAAAAACATATAGTGACGCTAAAATAAACATTTCAGACACAAGGAAGCTAACTAGCATCCTCAGATGAGACTAAACTTCACCAATTCTCAATGTTACGCTGAAAACTGATGATAAAATATTAAATAGTGTTGGAAAAACAAGTATTTACTGCATATGACACTCCTTGCTTATAAAATAACAAAGCAGCCCACCCATCCCCCCGTCCTGCTCTCCAGACAGTGGGTCTTGATTAGCGTTTGGAGCTGCTGCTGCAGAACAAAAGGCTCATTCTGAAAGAAGGATGAGGATTCAGCTCTTGTCACTCCCACAGGGATAAAAGACATTTTATGTTGAAATTGACGTGATCGTCTTCCCAGCCTGAATTGGGCTTTCTGAAAACAATGAAAGCTGACAGCGGTGTGTGTGTGTGTGTGTGTGTGTGTGTGTGGAGCGACTGTGTTTGTGCTCTATTGTCATGACAGGTAGGTGTATTTACATGGGGGGGGGGGGGGGGGGGGGGGGGGGGGGTTGTCTGGATGAAGTAATGCAACTACAAATGCACCATAATAAAAATGTTCTATTCGATAATAAATTATTCAAAGTAAAGATTTGTGTGGTGTTTAAGATGTTTGTGTGTCCTTACACGTCTTCACGGTGGTGGAGACTGCAGGTCCTTCAGTCCCATCCTGCAGCTGAGCGTACACACTGATCTTGTACTCCGTGTTGGGCTTCAGGTTGTTGAAACAATGTCTGCTTGATCCTCCACTCAGCTTGGTCTCCTGCTTCTGACTTCCTGCAGTAAGAATACAAAGATCACCTTCTTAGTACTTCTGAAAAGGGCATCTTTTTGTAGGAGATAATGTTATTTTGGAAATATCACAGTGCTGATACCTTGCATGTGTTTAACTGCACATCCATTTTCTAAGCTAGGAAAGTTTATTGTTACAGCACAGTTTTAACAGCAGAGTGATCTGAAGTGCTTTACAGAGACAATGAAACATCAAACATAAAAAGCTAAATTTAAAATCAAAAACAAAAGACAAAGAAAAACAAAAAAATCAGAATAAAAAGTATTAAAATCACAATAACGAATTCAAAGAGTTCAAACAAACAGAGCAGATTTGGACTTTTGAATAAAAACCACTGAAATGCAGGAGAGAACAGGAGGCTCTTTAACTTGGACTTAAATGAAGCGAATGTTTCAGCTGATCTGAAGCTTTCTGGCAGTTTTTACAGACATGTGGAGCATAGAAGCTGACCACAGTTTCATTGTATCTGGTTTACATTCTAGATACTGATAGATATATATAGGTTTTGTAATGAATTACAGATTTTATACTGAGGTAAAATGTGAGTCTGATCTAGGTTTTGTTCCATTTCATTACATTTGACAGTAGTGTGGAAAGGCCCGACCAGGGACAAGCGTTGACAATTAGCTTTCTCTAAACACCATTTGCATGGCATCAGATATAAACATATGTACAAATGCGCTGTCCGTGTAAAAAACAACAACAACAAAAAAACTTTGTATGGCTCGGACCCTAAAAAACAGATCCTGATGACCTGAAGGGTCTGGTTTGTACTGGGCCAAGAGGCCACTGATGACTCTTAACCATTCAGAGGTTTACAGAGCAGCAACAGAACTTTAAAGTTTATCTGATAGGCAGGTTGCCATTGTAAAGGCCTCAGAGCTGGACTAATGTGGTCCACTTTCATGTTCGTCGTGAGGACTCGAGCAGCAGAGTCCTGATTAAGACGCAGATCTCTAATTAACTTGTTCCAGGTAGATCTGTACAGACACTTTGGTCTGGTTGGTGAATAATAGTGTAGAATGAAGCGCTGTGGTGACCTTTAATTGTTTCTTTTTGGCTCCAAAAACAATAATCTCACTTCTGTTTCTGTTTTACACCTGCTTGTTCCCATGCAGGTTAGCAGCCCCCCTCAAGATGAGACAAACCAGGTAGAACAATTAGCAGGGCGCACTGATGCCCTGACAAAAGAATCACTTGCAGAACCACAAGTACACACAGCCCATGTGGATTTGCATGTGGTCCTGTGTAATTTACATGTTAAAATGAGATAAGAAGTATGTGGGTCACATGAATAACAAGGAACTTGTGTGAAACCAGTGGGAGTGTAAACCAATTAATTTCCATTTAAACCATGAAGCTCACAGAGCTACTGCTACATTTCATCCAAATTCCCAAATAAAACACAAGAAAGGCATGTGTGTAAAATCCATCAAAAATGTTTCACTCATCTGATGACAACATGTTAAATAATGTAAAATTAGTGTAAACGTGGGAGCTGGGAAGTACAAACCACGAGGGCGATCCACAAACTTGCTTACCTGTTAGTGGAAGAGAAAAAAGCTAAACATGCTGTTACTTAAACAGGCTCGTTTTATCTGTCTAATCATAGACATGCGTTAAAGCAGCATCTAATTCCCTTTTTTTAAAAATTATTTTTGTTTTTTTAGGAGAAGTCATGTACTTTCCACGACAGAAACGCAGATTATCTGTGCCAATATGGAAACCATAAGCTAATAACTGAGTTTAAACTATCACTAAATGATCGTTGGCTTCCATAAAGGAAGCCCTTAAAAAGCCCTTAATTCTGTTCTCATGAAAATGGTACGTTTATTCAACTGTGACTAAAAGAACTCTTAACGTGAAAATAGGATGATGAGCAATTGAATAAAAATGTGTAATTCAAGGTTTGTGGCTACACGTTACACTTTAAAAATGCATAGAAACAACTAAACCAGCAAGCCAGTGTTTTTTTTTTTTTTTTCCATGTGTAATTTTGTGTTTACGGTATCAGATTCATCTGTGTGGCTAAAAATTAGATTGAAAATATATTATATTTCTTAAATTTGACTATTTTTTAGTTTGCTTATTTTTCAAATCTCACTTTAATAATTACACATCCACGCTGCATTATGAATCATATGTTTACATTAAACTAGCTTCTATGAACCACTCAAACAGTTATGTACCAAGCAAAAGGACTGAACAAAGAGGAGCCGTGCATTACATGGTTATATTGGACGACACGAGTCTAGACCACCACCATACACTCAACTACTTCCTCCGCAAAGTGCATTATATCTGTCTAATGCCAGATCAGAGTTGTTTAATCTGCTTCCTACACAGTAAACATTTTATAACAAATGTTTTTCTTTGTTTCTATGGTGACACAACGGAGTGATATTACAGAGATTTAACTCAGCGAGCTACGTGTACGTATACATGAAAACAATGCACACCAGTTGGCACTAGAATTATCACTGACCATGGTATAAATCTCCGTAATCTCCAAGAGAGGATGCAAAAACTGTCAGCTAAAAAAAAAAAAATATATATATATATAATTTAGTCTGTTTTTCTTAGTTATTTGGACTTTTTTGCTGCAAAATTGTTATTTGGCTTCATCTCATCAACGTTTAAGTAAATAAAACGTAATGAAGAATAATTGATGGACCAAATCCAATTAATGTTTGTCTTGCCTGTTCACCCGAAGCGGATGGGTTGAGTCAACCAGCAAAACGTCAAATATTTCTAAGAAAAAAAAAAGTTTTCTGTCCGTTAAACAAAAGAAAAAAAGAAAAAAAAGAAAAAAAAATGACATTTCCTTGTGCAGCTGTATCATATTGTGCATGTGGAACATTTTAATGAGCTAAAGAGCCACAGCACTTAAAAACAAACAAAAACTATGTAGAAGAAGCTTCAATAAAACTCAGCATAAACATAAGAGAAGCAGCCAAATGGAGCTGCTTTAACACTGCACATGTGTGGGTATGCAAATGCATTTAGTTTGGATTTAAATAAAAGATCTGTGCAAATCCTGTTATTTCTTACAGCAATTTTTCAGCATTTATATTTAAAGGGGAAAAACACTTAGAAATGATTGATTTTCTATGCTTTAGTCTATGAGTCATGAGGCGATGTTTGAGAACAATTTAATATAATATTTGCAGACATTTCAAAATGATTTAATCACATTGTTGAAGTTCAAGTAGTGAGGATGTGATGAGTCAGGCAACCCTTCCACATAAGCACATATTTTCCAGTGACTGCCAATCATACACCTGAATTGTAATGCGGTATATTCTCACGGTACATTTTTATTGCATTCAAACACAAATAAAGAAAAGAAAAGTGAATAATATCAGAAAAAAAAGACTTATTTCTACACCCTCCAGATTAATTCAACAATATTCATCTCCTACTCAAAAACATTTATAAAAATACAGTTTGTCTAATCCCAATTTACCTCTCCTTCTCTCTAAAATCCTCTTTATTTTTAAATATCCAATACCAAACCAGCAGAATAACCTCACACCAGTCCCCTCTTCTCCAGTAGCGGACACATCTCCTGGGTAATTAAATACCAGCTGTGGTGACATAAATCCTCATTTAGCTGCATTGTGTGTTGAGACAACCAATGCATGGTCTCTCCCCGAGGAAACACTGGGGAATATGTGCTTTTTACTTGACGTTAATGATGGCTGTGTTATTGCTGGAGGCCTAAAGGTGATGAATAACAGCCATTACTTTCCTATTTGCTGGTTGACGGCTGTATTAAAAGTCAATCTTACCTTTGAGATGGTGACTGAGTGGTATACCAGTGAAATTGAATCAGGGACACACCATCTGCTGTTTGATGTTATTTTGGAGTGGTGGAGTGTTATCACTTTCAGACATATGGGAAAATACAATTATTTCAGCTGGCGCTTACAGAATCAGAGGAACGACGATTCTTTTAATAACACCAAGGTTGCTTAAAAGAGGTGACTTGTTTTTACGTTTGACAGCTGGTTTAAGACATGCTAAGAGTGTATGAAGCAAGGGTTAGTAGGAAAACACACTCGTTAAAAGGAGGGTTTTGTTTTTTCTATTTGTTTACTGAGAAGAAAAATAAAAATTAGGTTTAAAAGTAAGACTTTTGCTGGACTGAGAACACTAAATTGTACCCAGCACAACATAATGTTTGTGTTTAATCGAGTGTGTGCTGTGACTTATGTGGCCAGCAGCTCTCCCTTCGTTTCCACGCCCCCACAAAGAACTTCATATTGAAGCAGTTGTTTGGTTTTTATCGTTTCCATCTTAGAACCGGTGAGCAGGCTGCAGGTGCGACCAAATCCCCAGAGAAGCTCCTCTGAAAAGAGTTTGATTATGTTTTTCTCTTCAAGTTTACCTCCCAGCATCGGCTGAAAAAGATGCAGTTACTCGAAACCAGAACATCTAATCTCTGTATAACTATAATACCAAGTTCTTTGTCTTTTTTCCTCTGGATTTTACCTCACGCAGCAAATGTAAATGTCACCATAGTTGTGATCCATACGCAGCTCCCTTTTCCACAGACTGGCTCCGTGTTTGATTGTGCAGCGAAACCTTTAAGACTGTCTGCACCTCTCTAATGGGATACAGCTACATCTTTGTGGTGTCGAGCAGCATGGGAATTCAAACTCCCCCTCATGAAAGCATGCGAGTATGAATGAGTCTCCTCCCTACTGGTTCAGATATGCAGTGTAGGAGCTAAATGGAAAGCTGAGAAGGAGAACTGGAGCTTTACTTCCAGTATTATGTAGATGCAGTGATGGGCAGTCATGTTTTATAAATGTGGGCTCTGTTTATAACACACTAAATAAACCGCAGAGCAATACAGTAGAATAGAAAACAATTCTCCCTTATTTTTACTACCCTATAGGGATGGATATGACATGTAGCCCAGAGTGCTGAGACAGAAACAAATAAAATTTGTTAAGTCCTTTTCTAAGCTAAAAGGAAACCTTAAAAAAAAAAAAAGGAAATGAGCTTCTGTGTCATATTTTTTTTCCTCGAGCAAATTCACGCCGGCTCCGTTCGGCTTCCACTGATAGTAAGTAGTAGTGAGGTAGTGTGAATTCACACTCTGGCATGTGCTTAGAAAACCAGGGGTCTGACTTGCAAGTCAAGGCTGATGTGGTTTGCTTCGTATGAAAGCAGAGCGACCCTCCAGTAAACCAAAGAGAGGAAGTAATGGAGGGCATGTTGATGCCACATAGACTTGCACGGCAAAGTGAAAACAGAAACCCTGAGACGACATGAATTTAGTGTCGGTCAGTTGTTTACTTGTGGTGACTGAAGGGAAGGATTTCTGTTTTCAGTCTCGACCAATAGATGAACTGGATTTTTTTTCCTTATTTTGTCCTGGTCAGCGGTCCTCTCAGACAATATCAGCATATGAAATATGTCCCATATTTACTTAAAAAAGGAAAAGATCTACAAAGTTATACAGCCCAAAGTCAACAGCCCCAAAACAAGACTCACTGGCTGAGATAGATGTCTCACTGTTATTTTAAAGCACTGCAATGCCAGATATTGATTCTGCTCCATTCATTGCACTGGGGATCGTTGTGTGAGAAAGGCCAGCGGAGCAGAGCAGCGTGCACGTGGGACATACTGTCCTAAAAGTATTTTTTCTGACAAATTCTAAAGGTTGTGAATGGCTCTCTTCTTTTTAAAAAAAACAAAATAATTTAGTTTCTTAAAAGGAAACTTAAAGAACAATAAAATCCTTAAAAAACAACTGAATAAAAGTTGAACAGAATTGTTCAACCTATCTGACTGATCACCCCGTGTTGGACAGACTCGTCCTCCTGCTGTCTGCATGTCATAAGGGATTAGTCTGAACTTCATCTCCCTGGCAGGAATGACTTAAAGAGAGAGTTTCTCAGACAAGAAGTTCTGCATCCATGTACTGGACAAGAAATCAATGTGTCATTTGAATATCAAAGCAGAGAATCTGAATAGAAGCTGCAGAACTAAACGCTGAACTTGTTAAAATGCGTAAGTGTGAGTTGTAAGGAAATGAAATCGAAGCTTGTCATATGTCACTCTGGATTTGCAGACTCATGTCATGCACACTTCAAGTGCATCATGATCTGCACTGAAACTGATGTTTCATCTTATTTAGAGGATTCTCTCATCTGGAAAATCTCACAGGAGTGTTAGGAGGCAGAACATTAAAAAAAAAAACAAAAAAAATATTATAAATGCTGGGGGGAATAAAAGTCCTTAATTCAAGTCCAACTAGCATTAAAGATTGAAAACATGGTAATCATTCTGCCATTTCACATCTACAGTACATGTGCAGAGTGGTGTTAAGAGCACCAGCAAAACAACAAGAAATTGCATCTCAGGCTACAGAGGAGCAGCGGCGGCTGAACTCACCAACCAGCGAGTGAAGCGCCAATCTGTAGGAGGTGGCATGTCGGTGAGGCTGCCACTGGGTACACACACTCGTCATCCTCACCTGATATTCCCTCAGGTTGGTCACCCCAAGATACACTGAGGAAAAACAAAATGTGACTCTTCAGTTAGTGATGACATGAATGGAGGATTTAAAAGATTTACATTTTACAGAGGAACTTTTTATTCGTGCTCATTCATCAACAAATTGTTCTACAGGAGTAAGTTGTGGTTAAAACTCCACTCACTTTCCCCAAAATCTGTACATCGTGCCTCTGGAGCACTAACAGAATTAGCACTGGGACGTTAAAAAAGAAACTTCTGGAACTTTAAAAATATGCATTACAGAGCTGTAAGCATTCTTCTCCCCACGCTGCCACATATAACTGCACTCCGCTCACATCAGAGAAACCACATACAATCATGCTTCCAGATTATAGACTTAAAGGCGCAGGGCTGGTTGGTTTCAAGGAAACCAAAGCACATTTCCATGAAGTTATTTACAGGCACAGGGAGATATAACTCCACTGTCTTTGCTCAAGAAGTGTAGCTGATGCATGCATTCCCAAACAAACCCACGCAGTCTATTTATGCAAATACAATATATGCCCTTTTAGTGTCTGGCTTTTCTAAGCATCACTTGTTCTGAGCTGAAAGACATTAGGATGCATGTTTCTGTGAGCTGGTAATGGCTTTGAACATCTCTGTATACTGCCTCCGACAAAACAAAATGTTTTCAACTTGACCTAAGTATATAATTTACATGATTTTGACCTCCATGAAAATGCACAAGTTATCTATGCATATTTATTTCCCCAGTTATGTGCAGACAACAGGAGACAAAGTATCACAGAGGTATGAATCTACTGTTTATGTGCTTATATGCAAAATAAATCATTGCAACACCCACTCCAGAAACTGAAATGGAAGCATCTGAAGGAAGTTTCCTGGTCCAGCAGGTGGCGAAAAGCTTTCTACTTGTTGCTTTGAAAAACTGCCGTCTGTGGCCGGCACCTGCAGGTGCACTCTCGATAACTAGAACGAGAAATGCAGCTTTTTCATGTCCAGATGTCTAAAACTGTTTCTTTACCGTACATTTATAATAAATGTAAAAATGTGCATGGACAATAAGAGTCCCTGACAAATGCTGCTACAGTTGTTTTGTGTAAACATGTGTTTGTCATCTGAAGGAGATGCTTAGAGAGATGTTATGTACAGGAGAAGGAAACATGCTGCAAATAAGGACAAAATTAGGACTATTGGTCACATGGCAAACACTATACTTGTTACAGGAGGCTATGAATAACCCCATACATATTTCTTTGGCTGGGCATTAGCATGTGGAGGCTGAAGATGACCACTTCCATCCATCCATCGAACTAACAGCCTATCTAAGGCCAGGCTGTGGAGGAGGCAGTCTAAGCATAGAAGCCCAGACATTCCTCTCCTCAGCCAACTCTTCCAATCCTGGCGGATTCCCAGAAAAGCTGAGAGACATAATATGTCCAGAGTATCCCGGGTCGTCCCTGGGGCCTCCTGCCAGAGGGACGAGATCAAAACCCCTCACCAGGAAGCTGTCAGGAAGACATCATACCAACCAGATCATCGTGTCACTGGTGACTCTTCCTGATGCAGAGGAACAGCAGTTCTACTCCAGGCCTCTAGTGGAAGGCCGATCTTTTCGTGTTTAAATCCCCACACACTCTACAGGGGAAACTTATTTCTGCTACTCGAATATATGATCACTACTCACAGCTTGTGGCTGTAGGTGAGGATAGGAATGTAGATCGGCCAGTAAACAGAGCTTAACTTTGTGACTCAGTTCCTTCTTCTGTTTGACAGAACGAGACAGAGCCTACATCGGTATGAATGACACAATCACCTGCCTGTCGATCCTTCACTCCATCCTTCCCACGCTTGTGAACAAGAACCTGAGATACTCAAAGTTTTCCATTTGGTACATTACATCATTCCCAACCCAGAAAGGAAACATCCTTTTCCAGCTGACCGTTTCCTGGCTAGATGTTATCTTGAAGACACATTACGTAAATTTCTGACATTAAAATTTCACATCCTGGTCCGATGACACGATGACATCTCTCATGAACCAAATGGATGAACCATCAACTGATCATGACCATCAAGTCATGACCTGTGTTACAACAGAAGCTGATGGAGTCACTTAAAGGTAACTCTCAGCCCCAGAATATTGATGTCTAGTTTTATTTTCCAAGTTTTGTACTTATTTCTCCTCAACACTAAACCCTGTGCTTTAGATCATGGAAACTTACCGAAGCATCAGAAGGTCAGAGTCTTCTTTCATTAAGATATGACAGCATTTTAAGCAACACCAATAACAGAAAACTACAGTTAAAGGTGGAGGATCTAAGATTTTCAATATTTTCAAAATAAATTAACTACTAAAATAACTACAATCATAATTAAATAGTTTTTTGAACATGTAGGTTCCAGTCTGTCCATATTTGATGTGTTATTAAATTACAAGTTTAATTAATGACAAAGACCCTTCTTAAATGTTTGCCTACCAGTAAAAAAAAAGTGCTTTTTGTCATTTGTCATTAATTAAACTTTTAATAGTAATTAAATAACGCATCAAATACGGACAGACTGGAACCTACATGTTCAAAAAACTATCTAATTATGATTGTAGTTATTTTAGTAGTTAATTTATTTTGAAAATATTAAAAATCTTACAAACTCCACCTTTAAGAGGTTTAAAAGAAAACCATTAAATACCACTTTTCTTCTTGTTTTCAACAAGTGTTACTCATGATGGCGGTTGACATTGACACATCAGCCCACTCATCACTTCTGGTCCACGGGCTTCATTAATATGCTGCTGCGCAACATGACAGACGCGGCGTTCTCCTCCTGGGATGACACTGGCCTTATCATCTCACTCCTTTTGTTTAAAAAAAAACTATCTCTACATCTTTTTTAGTTTGTTCCCTCCTTCTCTCCTCTTTGTCTTTCCAAACTTGTCCTTTATTTCAACCAAGGCACAGCTAATCATCATGCAGGTGGTGAGGGCGGGCTTCAGCGCAGTTACATTCTCCATTTAAAAGGTACATGTTTGTGCATTTAGCTGACACTTGTATTTAGAATCCTTCCCACAGAGGAATGAAAATGGATGACAGGGTGGGGGGTTGCCATCCGGTTCAAGGACGCTTCAAAGAGACGTGCTTTGTGTTGGCTGCTTTTGAACTGTCATAAAGATCAAACTGATGACTTTTTAAGTTCAAAAAGGACTATTTCATCAATGCTCCGGCCTGCTGTGAGGAAGTTAATTACTATGCAGGAGAAAGAAATCCAGGCTTTAAGTCAAATGATTGTACTTGAGAATTGGGCCAGACACCCAATAGGTTGTGGGAAGGTTTCACATCTCCAATTAGATCATTTTAGCCAGTAAATAATTCAGAGCATCTGCAGGTCATTCCATGGCTGCAGATGTAGTTATATGCAGATGCCATTAGAAGCATTAGCTGTATATGAAGATGGGGATGTCTGCAGATGCCTGCCTGGTCCTTTTATGGGACGAAAGGAGAATATTGGTTTACAATACATTTAGAAATGTATTGTAAAACAAAAAAGAAAACCTTTATCAATGGTCAAACACTTGACTAACTGAAAAGAGTTATTTGTTTCAGTGTGAAAGTCTTAATAAAGGAAGAATTCTCCCTGATGTTAAAAGAAATGCAATTCTATGTCCATATTCTGAGTTAGTATCCCAAACATGACTTCCAAAATGTTTAACCTTGTTCATACATAGTAGCAGAAAATGCTACTGTACATGTAAACTTTTCACCTACATCACTTGAATATTTATTACAGAAACAATAAGTTAAGTGATCTACATGTTCATTTTCAGAGATTCTGCAGAAACTTTAAATATCTCCTATAACATTTAGTAACACATTCTTTTTAATAAATAATATAATAATTCAACTTAATTTAATTTAATTTAATTTAATTTAATTTAATTTAATTTAATTTAATTTAATTTAATTTAATTTAATTTAATTTTAGGTCTGTTTTCTTTCATATGTAGTTTTGCCAAGTGTCATTATTTAATCAAACATCCAATAACTAAAACAGAAAAAAGTATATTCTTGAAACTTGTCATCAAATTAGATTTTTACTCGACCAGCCAAAGCTGTTGCGTCAGTTTAAAGCAAAGCATGAGGGACTTACAGGTCTTTGCCCTTCCTGAGAGAGCCTCGCTGGATCCAGTCGTATAGGATGCTATAACCTTGACACTGTACTCAGTCCCACTCAGCAGGTTGACGATCAGCATGGTGTTCACATCCTCCCCGACAAAAGTCTCCAGAGCCTGTCCAGGGGCTGCAAAGAGGCAGAACAGTTGAGGAAAGCAAGTCAAGGCGGAATTAATGACCCATGAAGGGAAGGAGCACAGAGCAGCAGGTTCAGAGTAATCATTAGCTTTTATCTCTCCAAGAGGAAAGCATGAATCCATATCGTCTTTGATACTTGCACCCAATCTTTCCTCCTTGAAAAAGCCAGCAAAGTTCAAATAAAACCTTGAAAGCAACTTTAAGTGAATATTTTGATTGTATTTTTATGAGAAGAAGTTAACACAGCTTGGACCATTCGCTGCAGGCAGAGAAGCTCAAGGCTCTAGGTGTCTGGAAATGTGTTAAACACCTAAAATATACGTCTTAAAAACACATCATTTATGTCTGTTGCAGACTGACATGCATGTGTCCTTACCTGATGAATAAATGATAATAAAAAAAAATAAAACATTTCATGAACTAAAGTTGAATATAAATGCTAGTCAGAAACTTTTTTACTCAAGACGAACACCAAACTCACACCACAGTGCTTCATCCAACACATACGTCTAGTTTTTATTCAACAGAATTATCTCCATCCTAACAGCCAAATTACGGTTTCTTTAGTTTCTATAAAAAGATCAAACCAGGTTTTACTATTTTATTTGTAGTATTTGCAGGCAAATACTACATTTTTTTTTTTTTAGTTGATGTTGAGCTGTTTATTAACATGTAAATTACCAGAAAGCGGTTGGTAGACGACTCGGTACCCCATGGTGGGGGAAGGTGGCATATCCCAGCTGATCCTGAAGCGGTTGTACCATTCCTCCGACACTCGCAGGTTCTTTGGTGCTGAAAGAGGGACTGCAAGAAGAGAAAAGATGATTTATTTCTAATTTTTACTTCAGTCAGCACATTGTCTGTAAAAGAGCAGTGGTCATTCATTTTTACCCATAATTCTGCATCTTCATTTGTTACTATGGTGATAAAGTTTACATGGTAACAGAAGAGGCAATAAATAAAAATTTGGCTTAAAAGAATCAAATAAAAAAAAACCAACCAGGATTGTAGGAAGGAGAAAGACAGAGAGCACCATCGCTTAGCCAAATAAAAGTTAAAAAAAAAAAAAAAAAAAAAAAAAAAAACTTCATTAAAACTAAATCTGCTACCATTTTTTCTAAATATAATCCTCAACAAGGCTGGTTGATTAAAAAGTGCTTTGATGACGGACAGTGTGTTTATGCAGCAGAGAGGAAAAGTACACAGAGAAACTAAATATACGAGAACAAAGATGTCAAGAGATGAAGAGTCAGAAAAAAGAAGCAAAGTTTTATTAAACTTAATATTGGTTTCATTTTCAGCTTCGTTAAAAGTCCAAAGTCCCTCAACTGTTACACAGTGTACAACTAAATGAATATATCAGAAACATGAAACCAGAGGATTCGTCGCTGGATGACAAGTGGGACAGAGACTTTAAAGCAGATTTTTAAATTAAGTGCTTTCCTCCCGTATGGAGCAGGTGCTTCTCAGGCAACCTGTACATTCACATTGTGTCCATCTGTAATCCCCTTGCTGCTCCTGATAGATCCCGAGCAGATCCCTTTGGCTAATGGAAAACGTGAGACTTCAAGTCTAAATCCCCGTATGAATGTACAAGCTGCTGCCAGTTGCGCATTTAAAGTGCTGAAAACCTCCATTATTCGCTCCATGTTCCCTCATTCCTCCCTGAGCCGAGCATCAGGGCTTCTCATGAGCTCAGACCTTTAAATTACACCGGCTCTTCTGCCTCATTTTCCCTCTTCACCCTCCGTGGTCGTATGCCATTAAAAAACCAATCATACATTCTGCGCTGCACTCCCTCATCACTAGCCGCTGTGTTCAAGTCCCCGTGTTATAACCTCCTCTTCTGCTGTATTATCCATCTTCACTGTGCCCTTCCTGCACCTGAGAACATTCCCATCATCCTCTGTGCTCTCCCTGCCAGCCCTCTTGTGATGTGCTCACCCAAATTGAGAAAGTGGAGATTTAATTTAGCTTCTGGGCACAAAAGCTTTGTCATGAGTCGACCCTTTTTTATATGTAGGTAAGGCTAATAATTTCTGCAAGAAGACTCGATTTTGTTGTATGAAACTGTTACCTAAAGCTTCTCTGAAAGAGTTTCTATGGGGAAGGAAAAAAAAAAGAAAAAGTGGTACTACAGCCAGCCAAAATGATTAAATAAGCTCAGTCAGGAAGGTTATTTGATTTTGTCATTTTATATTAAAGAAAAAAATATTACAAATTCGCCTATTTTCTTGAGTCCTTCAGTTTAAAAATCAGTTTTGCTGTTTTGTTTTCTTGAAATCAGTTTTATTTGGACTAAATTCCCTACTCGGCTTATTTCGCCATTCTGGCATTAAGGAGATCAAACACAAGATGTTAAGAATCCAAACGCTCAACCAAAATCTAAATAAAAAAAAAAATAAAATAGAATAACATAAAATATAAAAAATGAAACATAAAAATAAAATGTTTCCTTTTTGGTTGTCCCATCACACGGTTAAATTGTTACATTTTACACTGGATGCCTTTCCTGAAGCAACCCTCTGCATTTATCCAGGCAAATCGGACCAGCCCTCAGACCACTGTGTCCCCTTCAGGACTGCAGCAGCCTGGGGGGAGCAGGTCTAAAATGCAGACCATCAGGTCACAAGACAAGCCGCCCTTCTACCTGAGTCACAGCCACCCCTTAAAATGAAATTACAATAAAATAAAATAAAGTCCCAAAATGTCCAGATCATTACTTCGATGCTCATTTTTCTTTTTTGCAGCATTATTTGCAGTTTTCGTCACACATCCCAGGAGGGAAGCATATAAGGGTGTGTTGTGGGACACGAGAGGCCCAGTCCAGAGTATTTACATTTGATTGGTGTACTGTACCTCCAGTCACTGTCATGACTGATGACTGGCAGGTGCTCTCCATCAGTTAGACGCTAGCTGCATGTGACTGGGCCCACCTCTCCCTACTAGTTCACACACGCTCACTTGGAAAATTTCTCTTATAAACACACCAAGTGTCTTTGACAGTACTTGAGGCAGGTAAGCCATCGAGATGCTGAATTTGTTGCAATTTACATTCTATTCAAAAGGCGGCAAATTAAACTAATTTACAAAAAGCAAAAAAGCAAAACTGGATGCATCTGATTTCCACACAGCAGCCTCAATAGAAACAACAAATCCGAAGCTCCTTTTCTTGAAATGTGATGCAACAGTCATAGAATTCACAACAGCACTTCATATAAAGACAATAAGTGACCCTGGTTATGTATTATTAATGATCAGCTTATGTTTCAGTTGGACGTTCCAGTTTGCACAGAACTTTCTGTCAAATTATGTATTTTCAGCCTTTTTCTTTGACTGCTAAAAAGCCCGTCACCCTCTCTACATTCCTTCCACACATCTTCGTCTAATCACCCCATCCCTCAGTGGATCAGACCTTCAGATTAGTCTGCCTCTTCTGTCGTATTATCCATCTCCAGCTTGGGGCAGAAAAAACCCGATCACCCCGTCTGCATTCACTGTCATGCCTCCCTCAGTGTTCGTCCCATCCTTCACAGGTTCAAATCCCCAGATTACACCAGCTCGCTCCGTCACACCATCCATCTTCACTCTTAAAAAGCTCAGCCACCCACCTCCCCCACCCTCCTCTGCATTCCTTGTCATCTTTCCCTGGGTGATCATCTCATCCCTCACTTGCCAACAGGATCTATTCATCATCACCAGCCGTCGAAGACCCGGCGTTTAAGAAGCGGCGAACGTTGTTAGCACCCGCTAATGTGTGTAATGTGTTGCACAGGGAGACATGACGCGGGGGGGAGTGGAAAGATAAATTGCTTAAATTTTGAGTCTCTTCTTGCTGAATGTCAAGATTACTGCTGTTTATTTGCAGCTTTTTTAGCGTTTATGGCGCTCATTTACATGTCAGGAGAAAAACAACATTTATTCACACATGTTCCTGTTGTGTTATATGTTGTTTAGGCAGATGCTTAAAAGAAGGAACAGCTGTTCACAGAGCTACTGACACAGATCATAGTATCTTTCATTTCCTAAAATGTTCCTGACAATAACAAGCTGCTTAAATATGCAGGGAAATTTACATTTAATGGCCCTAAACTCCTCTGTTTTTATCATTTTGACCTAGACTGTCTTAATTTAGCCAAAATACAGTAAATCATTGTCTTTTCTGGTTCAGTTGGGCACAACAAATGCGGTCAAGCAGCACCTAAAGATTCAGTATCTAAACATAAGACATAAACTCATATGCTTTACTAGTTATTAGATACCCTTGTGAAATAACTTGTCCAAAGGAAGAGATAGAGACTACTAGGGATTTTACCACTGTGTAAGTTCAGTATGCAACAGAGTGAGCAGCAGAGTCCCAGTCCAGGCAAAAACAAGCAAGATCTAGGAAAACATCAGGAGGATGGCCTCTGGTGATGAACTGCTAAAGTAAAAGCCCCAGGCAGCTGCAAGCCAGTGAGGGAGAAGAGGAACTAATATGAGAGCAAGCCCGTGCATGACACGTAACGGCAGTATAAGGGAAAAAAAAAAAGGCTCTTCAGTAGCTAGAAAAGGCTGGTGGCACTAATCATGGCATAACATGAGCAACTGGTCCCTCACAGACAGGATCCTAAAGTCAGCGTAGGAAATATCTGCAGATCTGTTGTAGACTGACCCGCTTAACATCCTGATCCAGGAACAAGACAGGCTTTTTCAATGTGTATGCTTTATGCAGATTGAAGCATGTAATTTTTTATTCAGATGTACACTCAGTAATGTGCTGTCTACACATGCAGCTCCAGAGAATATTAAACAAGCCAATGCAAAGTGATGAATTTCCGATTTGCTTCTACAGGAACAAATGTTGCAGAATGAAACAGCTTTGTCTTATTTTCCGTTGACTGCTCCAACATTGTTCTTAATATCCAATTCAAACTAATGTTCTTAACGGTGGCGTATGTAAGATTTTCAATATTTTCAAAATAAATTAACTAAAAAAAAAAAAAAAAACTACAATCATAATTAGATAGTTTTTTAAACATGTAGGTTCCATATTTGATGTGTTATTAAATTACGAGTTTAATTAATGACAGAGACCCTTCTTGAATGTTTTCTGACCAGTAAAAAAAAAAAAAGTACTTTTTTTCCACCAGTAGGGAGAGTATAAGCCCATTCACTGCAGAGCAGCTCAGAGCTACAGCTCAGAAGGGATTGCTGCCCTCATTGGAGCTGGCAAGGAGGACGTATGAGGGGTCAGTTTTGCTCATTATTGCCAACCTGTGGTCGTTTGTGGAGCAGTTTTGTGGTTTTGCTCACGAACTGGTGTTTGCCACCTGGTGGTAGAAAGAATCGCCTTGAAATCTTACAAACTCTGCCTTTAAGACCCCGAACCCCTGCTTCAGCTATAATCAGAGAATCTTTCAGTATTTGCAAAAAATGATCAGTTCAAAGAAAAAAATCTTTACTTTAAAATAAAATGGACACAATGTTTCAACCAAAGACCATTCAGAAATCAATATTTGGTGGAATAGTCATAATTTGTAATCACAGACCTGACCTGCTCTCTAACAGTTTTTCAAATTGTTTAGTAGCTTTGTACAGTTCTGGACCATCAGTACTTTTTTTTATGTAATTTCAGAGGTTTTTAACGGAGTCTAAACCAGGAGATTGAACTGGCTGTTACAGGACTTTGATGTTGCGATCCTCGGTACAGACCTCAGTACCCCCGACTGTGTGGCATGGAGCATTTTCCTACTGAAAATACATATTCATGGGACACACAATCTGAGCAAAGTAGCGAATGACTTTTGTAAAATGACCTTGTATTTGGCTTCTTTAATGTATTCTTCACAAAGATACGTCCATCCCAGGCTTCCATATTTAACTGGCAGTGGGAGGCTGTAGGTTTTAGGTCCTCTCCAGGTCTCTATCTTACCAGAAGACCACCACGGGCAACACAGAAAATAAAACTCAGAGATGACTTAACTCCAGTTTTCTACAGTCCAGTTCATGTGCTCTTTTTCCAAACTTTAGCCTAATCCTTTTATTTATTTTTGGCCTTGGGCTTTCATGTAGGAGAGGGGTGTCTGAAGTTAGTCCTCAAGGGCCACTGTCCCGCATGTTTTCGAGGGATCCCTGTTCCAATATACCTGGCTTCTGTTCAATGGATCCAACCGCCAATGAAGTTCTGCACAATACCTGACTCATTTGAGTTTGGTGTATTGAAGCAGGGATGGAAAACCCTGCAGGATTGTGGCCCTCGGGGAGCTGGTCACCCCTTATGTAGGAGCTTCTTTCCAACTGTTCTAGCCGTGCTCTTCTACCTCGTCTCAGTTTGCCACCATTATCGAGGGTGACTTAATACCAGCCTATGGCTCGAGTGACCACTTTGTGGTCGTCCCTTTCGATGTTACATCACTTTCGTCTTCTGTCAGACTGCAGCAGAATGAGGAGGGTTTGTATCAGAGTTTCACTTTTAAAAATAACACTCAAGAGATGCTTATTTAAGAATAAACTGCAATGGTCTCTTGCTTTTGTGTTTGATTGGTGCCTGGTAACTCAACATTTGCTCACCATTTTATTATAACTTAAGTAAACTTGGCAATAATATGTTAGTCCCCTGATCAGGCTCATTTTTATTTGTTTATGTTTTTGCCCTCGACAAACTTCTCTCATCAACTCATTAGCATCTAAATTCTGCACTACATTTACCAGTTAGTTTTAAACTGCTGGTCCCCGTAGTCAAACAGCTCATTTGGGATATTTACTGTAATTACACAGTGAGTCTGTATATTCTGCACCTACTTTTATCTACTTGTTGTCACTGTTGCAAACTTCCTACTTTGCCAAGTACGTCTAATTGTCAGAATTTCTCATTAAACTGCACCTTTCCTTTGTTTGCAACTGAGCAGTAAGACAATGTTGCTGGTTTTCAGAGAAACAATGTCATGTGCCAGCTGTGAGCAAAAAAGATGCCAAGACATAGAAAGGGCTGATGAACAGACTTGGTCACAAGAAGAGCATCTAAACCAGGCAGTACGACAACACAACTTACGCGTCCGTCCCATCTGTGAGGCTGTCGGCCCGTCTCTTTCAGGATAAACTGGAGTGATGGTGATTTTGTACTCTGTATCTGACAGGAGAGGCTGGAGAACCAGGCTGCTCTGACCAGTGGGGACTGTCCTCTGGAAGAAAGAATAAATAGTCAAACAGGTCTGAAGGACAACTGAAGCTACTGTTCTTCAAAGTCTTAAAAATGTTGACATCTCCCATCTTTAGTCTCCTGCACTGATGTGATATTTCCCTTCCCAAAGTTCACCTGCCAATCAATTATATATATATATATATATATATATATATATATATATATATATATATATATATATATATATATTTATATATATATATAAATATATATATATATATATATATATATGAATGAAGAGAAGAGAAATGACATCAGCACTCGTACATATAAAACATTACTGTTACTTCAGCGATTCCTTCACTTCCCTGAAACATTTTTTTTGCTTCCCGTTAGTTTCATTATTACTGCCAGATTATATGAATTAACTTCCGATAGTCCGATATCACAAAATGATGTGCTGATAGGCGTTCAGTATGGGAACACAGATCGAAAAATATGACTTGCTATTTTCCTCCCTCCTTGTTAAATGGTGATTATTCTTCAGAGGGATGAATTCAAGTATGCAATAAAAGAAAAAAAAAGGGAATTATGTTATTTTCAGACCTTACTGCTGAGCAAACAAACAAAACTGCATTAGCCTTTTAATAGAGGTGAGCTAGGGAGAGTGTCTCCAGATGAGTCTGGGCTTCCACGCGCTGCAGAGGTTAATTGTGTCCAAGTTTCTGTCTCAGATGTCAGTAAAGTCAGCCTTTTGTTAAAACTGATCCTTAAATGAGTCATCCGTCTCAGCGAAGCATCACATGCTGCAGACATGCTAATCATTTTTTGTACCCTGAAGGCTCCTTTTCCTTTTCTTCATATATGCTTTATTTCTGCTCCTCGGATGCTTCTTCTGCCACTATTTTGTTTTTCTTTTGCTTTTCTTTATACATCTCTCAGTCATTTAATAATATTACTTCAGGGTATTAATTATATTTTACTTTCCCTCTTTTTATCAAAACCCACAGGAGTTCTCTGTATTTGCTTTCATCGTCTTTTTTTCTTTGTCTTTTAAAGAGACAGATCACCAGTATCTATCTATCTTGTACTATCGCAACGATTTCACATGACAGAGGAGTCTGCATAAAACAGAAATATTCCATAATCTTTACACTGGTAGAGTTAGTTTATGTCACATAAAGACCGGATTCTGTGACTAGATACAAATCAGTTTTCAGATTGCAGTAACAGCATCCCACAAAGACAATCTCTGCGTTTCTCTGCCTCTGTCTCTCCGTTGAGCCAGTTTGCATTCTGAGCATGCACAGTCTAGCCTGACTCCATCCACAATACTTTCTACTTTCTACTGAAAACTCTTTCTCAGACATGTCAGACACTGCAGGCTCTGACAAATCAATTTCAGCCTGCTCTGATGAAAAACTCAGTAAGTCTCCAAAACTTACAGAGTCGCAGAGTTTGAATAAACCACCTTCAGCTGCACTTCTGCTTTTCACTCAGACTCTTGTAAATGCAAATACATTTTTATCAGGAACTTTCAGAAGTCATAAAACCCAAACATTCCTTTGAATAAAGGCCTCAGACTGACTCAGAATGACATGACAGGTTTCATCCACTTTTTTTTTTTTATTTTTTTTTTTTGTGGCTTGAAGGCAAGTGGCAGGGAACATTGTCAAGAATACAGGTGATAGAAATCTATTCCATAGGAGTACACGATTATAGAAGAGCAATATATTTGTTAGATTGCAGAGAAAAGTAGACCACCAAAAATCACTTCCGAAAGGGAAAAGCAGTTTTTAAGCCTCTGGAACATTTCAAAGTGAAACCCATTCAAACCACAGACAGGTGAAGTAAATCTGTGGCAATGAAACAACTTTGGGATCGTCAGTCCGACTCTGTGGTCGTTCCTCCGGATAGATTCTGAGTTCGGTTCTCCACAACTATATATAAGCTAAACAAAACCTGTAAAATGCACAAAAATATGATGCTGCCTTGACGAGGTTTATACCTCCTGGAAGTTAATTTGGTCGCTGCGCGGTACCAGCCAGCACTTCGTTTACACGGTGGAATTGCGCTTGATGCCCAGCAGCTTTGGTTTATTGGACTCTTAATGAGGCAGCGCGGGGAAATAATGAAGCTTCAGTGAGTTCACAATCACAGCTGCCTCTGGACAGATGGCTGCAGACTTGGGTTACCCCATGGCTTCTCTGCAGACACTGACATCTGGTAAAACAGTGGCAGAGCCATCTGAATGGACATAATCATTACACTGTATATTTATAAGCTTGCAAGGAGCTCTGAGTGCTCCTTACTCACATAACAGCCTGGACTGAATGTAGTTTGAGAGGAACAAGAAGTGCTTTTGCAAATGTATTAAGAACTGGGGTGTCAGAATGAGCCAATACACTCCTGAGATGTTATAAAGCTGATCTATGAAGACATATCGCATCATCATAACTCAGCTTGGGGAACGTTTACATCCAACTGAATAATGTAAACCTTCCTTTTGTCTTTATTAAATCTTAAATCATTTATAAGTGCCCTAAATTGTTTTTTTTTTTTTCTCAGTTACTTAAATGTATGAAGCCCATCCTGAAAAGTATTGGCTGTCAATTTTAATCTGTTTACAAAGAAAAATTACTTTTTTGTCTAAAATCTGAAACTAAGCTCAATGTTCAGTCCTTTTTAATGATCATCATGCATGATTTGTTGGTATTCTTTATCAAAATATCTACATAAGTAACTTTCCTTATAGCTTTGCGACTGATTTAATTAGAGATTTGCCTGGAGACAAAAACTCCCTTAAAAGTACCACAAGACTGTTTATTTTTGTATCCATCTTCCGACTGCAGCTCTGCCACAAAGATTTTGCTCTGCACTGAACCAGCAACAGCACAGGCACCAAAGCACATGTAGAAAACTGTATTTGTCTTGTATTTTAAAACCAGCAGTAAATGTGGTTTAGATCTAAACTTTGGGGGAAAAAAGTCATACCGTAGCACCTCTAGTTTTTTTACTGTTCAATCATTCAAACTTTCTTGTAAATCATCTTTCAAACATGAAAACACAAAGTATGCAGGTGGAGAATATAAACGCAATGACTAACTGTTTAGTTATACTTTTGAGCTATGTAGAGAATTATTGCCTCACCGCGCTAAGAGTTCCTCAATTGTCTCACTTTTTTAAAAAAAATATGTATGGTACTGGACAGAGCTTTAATGGGCTTTCCCATTAAATTTGAGAGGAGTGTGTGTGTGCTTGCATGTTTAAATATTCATTTTAATTCTTTTTATTTTTGATTTGTGAAGCACTTCGTGCTACATTCAATTGTATGTGCATGATAAATACATTTTTGATTGATTCAATATCATATATCAAATATATATATATCATATCTTAAAAATGATTGAAGTGTGCATACACAAAAGCCGGCCGTTTGTTGTTAAATTTACCCGGGTTTTGCTTCAACACATTTAACATTTTATTATGAACCAGATTTTGACCATCTCCAGACAGATGAGATTCCAACAGTGAATAAAATATGGAATGATTGACATCCAGACATAAATAGCACGTAAATTAGTTATCCTTCATACTTATAGCTTTATTGTATGGATGTAGGCCTCCATTGGCAGATAAGAACTAACGAGTTAAACTTGAATAGGAAGCATGCCAGTGTTTTTGTATCCCTGTCCTATTTAGAAAGTCGCTATTGAGTGCAGTACTTGGTGATTCATAACCTGACCGGACTGCCAAACAGAGCTCACAGCTGTTCGCACTTTGATAAGAGATCTCATTTAACAAGCTGCTGGTGCAAGCAGCTGGCAGCTCTTTATTGTCAGGATGAAAAGGCTGAGGTGGTACCCGTGTCCAGAGTCGGCCACAGAGGGACTGGAGCCTCCTGTGGGATGATACTACAAATCATCATACTCAGATACACACCTGTAAACTCATAGTTATTAAAACTATGGGGGGTTGTTGTTAACCTGATGCAATGTACACACACTACTATAAAGTCCAACCAAAAGGGTAAAGATAAAATCCTGTTGAGTCAGAGTTATATTAGTCCTAATATGAAGTGATTTAAGTATCCAAAAAATTAGAACACAGAAGAGATGGAATGCAGCTTTCAAAAAAGATGGATGAACAATTCATTTGAACAAAAGCAAATCAGGGAAACAAAACCAAACAAATCAATAATATAGTATAGAGCTGCATTTCATGAATCCCACTTAATTATTTTGCTTACTAATAATTGCATAGTCTAAATTAACTTAAAATTAAGGCAATTGTAGCACATAATGAATTGCTTCCATATGTAAAAAGTGATTGAATTTAGTTTATCCAAGACAAGTAATCAAACCAGTACAATTTAATAGTCAGGCCTATTTAAATCATTTAGAACCAACTGTGCAAAGAAAGCAAAGTCTCATGGGAAATACATTCAAACTTTTCTTTTTTCTTTTCTTTTTTTATTGCTATGCTAAAAATGAGTTATGTGCTTTACTTACAGTGCTATGTTTACATTTAGACAAAGCTGCACTGTACAGGGAGAGAAACCCAACACCACCTAATGCCGATGATTGCATTATTCTGGACGCAGAATTAAAGCTTTGATGAATATTAATTATTGACTACATAATCCTATTTTTCAAACTAAAATACAATAATAAACTATGAATACAGTATTTTTTGTTTCCATCTCTAATATCAACTATAATGTTAGGTTACTTTTGGATCAATCAAATCTAGGTTTGGAACCACTTGTATTATGTCATTTGACTTCCAGTTAAATAGGGTTTAAATTATTCAGATACTTTATTTGTAAAGAAGGAAAAAAAAGCCAAAATGATCATTGAATAGTTTTGTTAAACAAATGCCATAAAAACTTGAAGAAACTGAATTCAATCACTTGTTACCAACTGAAGAAAGCCATCTGAGTTGGATCAACTATTCTGTTTTTACAGTGTAATCTGTTTTAAAGACTGCAACATGGCCAGACCCTCTCAACAAAGTTAACACACCTGGATTGATTTAGCTCAGGTACCATAATTTTTATATTACTGAGCACACCTGAATCTCAGCCACACCTATTAATTTTTAAACATTTTAAAAATGTACATATATAGTCCAAACTTGTTTATAAGCCACAGGTGTCCATGTTGTAATATTGAGTATTTATGCTGCAAGATCTTTTAAAACTTTTAAAAAATAAATGTTTTTTTTTCCTCCAAGAGTGACTGTAATACAGATATAATACAGTTACACAGATACAGATAATAATACAGTTACACAGTAGCCTGCAGGAAAAGTCATTGATTGCTATCTTAATATCCCTCCTGTGCATTACCACCGCTAAAGGTGTCTTTTTCAGTGTCTGAATTAAACAGCCTCAGAGTTACTTCAAACGCTCTCTTTCGTTGTCGCTCTCAGTGTCACTTTCCTCTTTGCCCTGGAACTTGTGCAGTTCTCTTCATCACGCAGCCCCTTAAGATGTTACCCCGTCAATAGCCACATGATTGCTTAGGCAGGGTTCAAACGGTGTGAAAAAGGTCCGGAAATTAAGGTAGTCTGAACACAAGTGTGTTCGGAATGTTCTGAGAAGAAAAGGAAGATTTTTAGGCAGGAGAGATCATGATTTCCAAATTCCAGCTCTTCTTCTTTGGATCCCAGTTAAAGACAGAACTAGAAATTAATTTACTTCTTAGACTCAGATATAAAGCTATTAATGACCAAGCTTTGTTGGATCTTAAAGATCTCAAATCACTTCATTTTCCAACAAAGTACCTCATTTTCAAACAGCAGCTTTACTGTAAAATTGTTAGTATAATTGGAACCAGCTCCCTGTTTGGGGTCACTTGATGCTCTTTCTGCATTTAGGCTTAACAACTTGCTTCCTGATCAAGCTTCTTGTTGGGACTGTTAAGCAGACCTTAAACAACCCTTTACTTATGGTGCTGTAAAGGTTTAGGCTGCTGGGGAATGTCCTATGATGATATGAGAACCTACTCTACATTTCTTGTTTAACTTGTTTCTTGTTCTCCATGTATGAGATTATGACATAAATGCAGTCAAATTAGACTTGTTTTAATCTTTTTCATCCGATATCCTGACTTAGAGTTATGGCACTTATAGACCCTTTTTCCTGTCTTCTCAAACTGGGCGAGAATGACAAAGTTTTTCCTATTTACTGTTACCTGTGGCCCCATGCATACTCAGGATGGGGGGGGAGGGGGGGGGGGGGGGGGGGGGGGGGGGGGGGGGTAAACTGAAAAGATCTCATGCAATCAAATAGATTTCTTGCATAGACAGATTTTACAGCGAGCTGGATGGATTATTATTGGATGCACTGTATCATTTAAAGTACCTTAAGCTAACTTGGCCATGAATTTGGGATTTCTTGTCCAGCCTTGTGCTTGTTCAGCAATCAGATAGAATATCAGGAATGCCATTAACAGTGTAAGCTGAAGAAGTCCTTCGTCAAGCCAGCACTGTGAACTGCAGCATTGTCCTGTTGGAAAACCCAGCTGTTCCCACAGAGGCGAGGGTCCTCAGTAATGAGGGATTCCCGCTGCAACATCTGCACGTAACCAGCCGCTGTCTCACAACCCTGGGCCACCTGAAGCTCCAGTGTTCCACTGAGTGAAAAAGCACCCCAGATCATGATGGACCCCCTCCACTGTGCCAGGTAGAAAACATCTCAGGTGGGATGTCCTTGACGTGCCAGTAACGTTGGAAGCCTTCTGGACCGTCAAGGTTCAATTTTTTCTCATCAGAGAATAAAACTTTTCCACCTTTTAATGTCCCATGTTTGATGCTCCCTGGCAAAGTGGAAATGGGAAGTTTTGTGACGTTGAAGGAGATGAGATCTTTGAATTCATTTTTTGTTTTTGAAACCCTTTTCCCACAGAATCCGTCTGATGGTTATTGTGCTGCAGTCGCCACCAGTAAGAGCCTTATTTTGGCTCGAGGAGCCCTGTGTCTTGATGGACAGCCAATCAGATCCTCTGGCTCAGCGCAGGTGCAATTTTTTTGGGTCTACGACTTGACTTTTTTGTTCCATAATCCTCAGGATCTTTCAAATAATTTAGAATGACTGTCTTATTGCGTCCAACCTCAGCAGCAATGGCACGCTTCAAGAGGCCTTACTTATGCAGATCAATGATCCGACCATGTTCCAGAAGAGAAAGCTTCTTAGCTTTAGCCATCAGGAGGGTATGACTTTTATGAATTTTGAGCAGATTTAGGCTTTTTTAGCCTGTGGTCTTAAAACAACCTATTTCTGTTTAATTGCTATTTTAAATAAACTAATTTTTTAAAGGGCTTTTTGTCACATTCCCTCTTCTTGCTTTTGCATATTGTAGCTCTACTTAAAATCTCACTGAGATCCAAATTTGCAAAAGGTATTTTCCAGCAATTTTTCAACTGGTCTTAAGATTTTGATCAGGACTGTATCAGATGCTACGATGAACAATAAGATAATAAATCTGAACATAACAAAATTAAGCAGTTAGAAGCCATTTCTGAGTTGAACCTTTTTCTCCCCCAACTTTCACAAACATGAAAAATGATACTGCATATTTAATGTCAACTTGTTATCATCATCTTCTTTGGCATTTTATTACTTCTTAAACATGCTCTTACTCGGGTAAAGACAAAAAACAAGCATTGAGAAAACATCCAGCCGGCAGGAACTCTGTTTTTGGATTGGGGTTTGTTTTTTGTCAGTCCACACACACACACACACACACACACACACACACACACACACACACACACACACACACACTCACTCTGTTGAGGCTCATTAGTGTGAAACCTGTCATTCTCTGTCTCTTTCTCTCTCTCTCTCTCTCTCTCTCTCTCTCTGTGTGTCTCATGAAGCAAAATCTTTGAAGATCTGACAGTTTTCATCATCGTTATTATCCCCCTCTCCCTTTTTTTTCCCTCCTTCGTCACAAGGCCTGCCATCAGTTTCAGCAACTCAGTCTCCCCTCCTTTCTTTCCAAGGAGGCTTAATCTGAAGGCTCGTCATCGTCTTCATCAACAACCTCCCTCCCTCTGTTGGAGACTGACAATTTTCATCCATTTAATCAATCCACAAGCACCTTGGACACCTTTTACAGCACAGCTGATGTACCGTAAGAGTCATTGTCAAACTTTCTACACTGTACAGTTGTAACCTCTGCTTGTACAGCTCTTCACTGCTGATTCATGTGATTTACTTCTGTTCCAAAGAACAGAAATAAAGAATTAATTATTGCTTATTACAGTGTGACAATTAAAACCTAATTAAGCTCTTAGAGGAAAGCGTGTTTGTTTGGGGGATATCCAACACACACATTGCTTAGCAGAGTAGTTGATGTAGTTGACATCATGTGGTAATCATACTTCAAGAGTTTCTAAAGCATATTTAAAAAATGATTTACATAACAGGAAAAAAAACCAAAAAACATGTTTTCGGAATATCTGAAGATCTGTACTGGGATTGGAAGAAAACAGATCTGACTAAATATGTGATTGAAATTAGTGTAAGGTGTCAAATAAATTAAGGAGATTCAAGATTGGATCTATGAATCTCCCGCTACCAGCTTGGTCTGAACTGGGGCACTGACTGAGATTTCAGACTCAATTTCTTCTCTAAACCTGCAGTCTGAGCCTGGCATTAGCCTTGACTGAGCAGATAAACCCTCTCCCCTTTCAGAAGAAACAAGTCTTGAACTGTCTGCGAACAAGCCTTGAACTTTTTGGATATTTTTCAAAAACATGATAAAGGAACGTTATGCAACTGGAACTAGAGTCATCTGTACAGAGGAGGTGGTTCAAACTGGAAGCATATTAACATTTCTTTTGTGACAAGCTCACTAATAATGAAATGATCATTTAAAACAACAATAAACAACTTCCTGAGCTTACAATTTTGAGCCTCTGACTAGTTTGGATGGCACACTGACATTCCTGAAACTGTTTAGCATTACATCCCAGCTTTGCACTGTGACACAACTAGATATCAGCACACTGGTCATTATGAACACGCACCATGACTGGTGAAATGCCAGGAAAAATTGTCGGATGAAGCAACAACATGAAAGAGGAAGTAAAAATGCAAGAGATAAGACAAAAAATCAACACCATGTTGGCTTTTACTGGCTGAAGAGAGCTCAGAGAAGAGAGAGGCTGCAAGGTGTATGTCATATTAGTGAAAGTTCAATAGAGCAGCTTTAAAACTTTATGAATTTAAAAGCAGTTTGAACTCCCATAAAATTAATTAAAATCAGGGCTCGCATTACACAGAGCCCTTTGGGAAGCCTTATTTTCTGGTGTGCATTGCAACTTTAGAAGTAGTATGTGTTGTATTACTATTTTATGCAGCCAATTTAATCAGACACATCTCATATGGATGTAAAGTTCTTTTAATAACCACAAGAAGCAGCAATGTATTTAGCTGCTACTTTCGAGCCTCTCATCATGCCAATGCTGCTGAAAACTGAAACTGATTACCTTCCTCATTTGGAAAGTATGAATCAACATACAATACTGACTAATTACCACCATTCTTTTAATCTAAGAAACATCAGGAACCTTATGGAAAATTAAATGAAAAATAAACAGAAAGTTGGAGTAAAACTGCTTTTCTGGGAGCTAAGCTCAACCCTCTGTAACATGATACCTGAGATACAGTTAACAGAAATACACAGACAAGGCCTTTGACTTGAAGTAGCACTTTGACTTTCTGACCTGAAAGAAAAAGCATCTCTGACATGTTTCAAGGCACAGAGACATTTATTAACTACATTTCTGCAGCTGCCACTTGCCCATCTGCACCCTGAGGCTGTGAAAAAACAAGCATTTCATAACTTCACAGCTAAGTTTTTGCACTGTGTCACAAGCTAGCAACTGGATATCAAACTGGACATCACTAATAGTTCTGAACTGGCACTGTGACCCACAGAACAGAGCAATAGCTAAGACAGCAGTCGACATCAGAATGACTTTTACTCACTAGTTAGACCTCAGAGTACAGGTAGGATGCAACAGAGATGCAAAATTGGCCATAATTAGAAGCTGGCTCGGAAAATATCTGCCAAATTTTAGCAGTGTTTCTTTATTTCAGATCTATGCGTTGTGTTGCCAACAGATCAACTAAAATGTTCATGTTAACTAGCTAAATCCAGCTGTTAGCGTTGTGTATTCACAGCTATGCCTCTAAATGACAAAGTCAGTGAGGTGTGTGTTGTCTGCATTCAATCCAACATGAGAGGGATCAGAATTAGCTGGCAGTAAATCATCTTTGTATATATTTTAACAGTCTTGTCTGCCACCTAGATGCTGAAGAACAGGAAGCCAGAGTGCATGGACCACTGCGATCATATTTACACTCTGCAGCCCCTTGTTTCCAAATCATTTCATTAAAACACCAGCAACCGCTTCCACTAAAGAAAACTTCCAACAAATTGTACATTTAGAGCCGATTCTCATCAGGTCAGGAGTTACATGAGGGAAAAGCTGTCTGTCCTACCGTCTCCTCTGCTCGGTCCCCCTTGGCACTGACGTAGCTTAGTCGATAATGCCTGATGTTTCTGGAGTCGACAGCCTGCCAGGACACCCGCATACTAAACGTAGTTTCTTCATCGATCTTCATATTTCTCACCCCATAACGAGGAGCTGGAGGATCAGTAAAGGAGGTACAAAGAATTAATTAAATCAGTGTGCTCCAGTGAGTCAAACAACTGCTTGAAGCTCCAGACTGTAAGAATATATGAAAAAAAGAAAAGACATGATGACGAGAAAATGTGAAAATTTTGCCATTTAAATTAATCAGGCCTCCAAATTCATATCAGCCTTTTGTCAATGATAAACCTTTCCCTGCTGGATGTGTGGTGGAAGACGGAGTTCTTGTGTGATCATGAGGAAAGAGATGTAGAAACCGAATCAAACCACACCTGAGAACTGCTAATCAGACATTTTCTGTCTGATAAGTCAGAAATTCTTGGAAATATATTTGTCAAAACATGTTTTCTATGCCATCAGATTAAATTCCAGTTTGCTTTTCCAGCATGAGATCGAAATGTATTTATCTCCAAAGCAGAATATTCTTTTTTATTACACTTTTGAAATTAATTATCTGCCATCTAAACATGGGGAAAAATGAAGGAAAGCATGAAGCAACAGCTGCCATACTTACTTTCTGTTGTTGTGGTTGTTGTAGCAACAGTCGTCGTTCTTTTTGCTGCAAAAAAAAAAAAAAAAAAAAGAGTTTTTACTTGATCTGTCCAGTATAGCAGTGAATTTAATTTAATGGATAATTAGTTTAAATTTAAACAAAACTGGCTTTTTCTAAATGGTTTCCAGATATGATCATATAAAATATGGATACCTCAATGATAAATAAGAAATAAGGAAAGGCTTTAATTGTGCAGTTTTACAAACAACCAGAGCAGAAGAAGTCTTTAAGATGACTGTAGATTTTATTCACCAGTTGTTTCCATTAGAATCACTTCATCACTTTCAACCTCGTTGGCGTAGATGGCGGCCAGGAGGACCTCATACTCCGAGTTGGCTTTTAGTCCCTTTATCAGGTAGGTGTTAACGTTCCCGTTCACCATAACCTGAAACAGAACATAACTCTGTCACATGCACATCTGATGCACGGAAGTTGCAAAAGAAATGTTACAGGTGGGGTGGACCCTGAGAAAACATTCAATTTAAGATTTTTTTTTTTATCTGTTTGCAGAGAAGATAAATTAGAGATAAAGAGAAAGGAGAGTTCGGCAATAAAAGGATCAACTGATGAAAACACTGGAAACACAGATTAACATCTTCCTGATTATCTCCCAGAGAGAGACTCATTAGTGAGACACAGCAAGCGAGATGAGAGAGAGTTGACTTTTTATCTCTTCCTCAACTCTGTTCCGTTTTATATCTTAATGGAATCGTCTGAGATAAAACTGAATGTGTTTTAATCAACTAGAAGAAAAATGGAGGAAGACAGGCAGCACAACGCTCAACGTATACGTATTGGTATAGTTGTGAGGATGTTTACAGCTTCGGCTGAACATTTTCTCTCCTGTAAATCTGCTGTTACTTTATTAGTCTAGGAAGATGACACAAATAAGGAGAAAATAAGGATTTCTAATGAAGTGATGGTGATCTGCAGGAAAAGGGAGATTATTTGAAGCTTTACATCTTCTCTCTCACTGAGACTGAAGAGGTAAGACATCTAACCCTGCCTGTCTAAAGAAAGTGTGTTTGGTTGAGTGACATTATGTCCCAAAGCAGCCTGGAAAGTCAAAGTGACTGAACTGAACAGCTGAGTGACGAAACACTCATATTACCCGACAGTGTTGTTTGGAGTTTCTTAATGTGAAAAGACGAGTGATTTTAAACTTTCAGCAATTCAACTAAAAGTATCTTATTCCTTCAGGAGCTAATTCTAATAACCTTGTTATTACATGGTCATTATTTTACGATCTATATTTCCAGAAAATGACTGTAAAGGCTTGAAGTTTGAACATGTGAACTGTAATAACATCCGGCTACAAGTATAATCATTAATTAGTGAACTTTCAGTCCAATCCACTTCTTTTTATAATGCACAATAAACACACTGTCTCCAAAGTACTGCATGTCAACAGACAGACAAACCTGGAGGAAGGAAATCACCTTTAAACTGTGAGCACCTCAACTCAAATGTTAGCTCTACTTTACACTTCTACATCTGGGAGTTGTGAAACAGTCGCTCATTTCTAATGCATGTAGCCGCTTTCTAATTGGGACCACCTTACATACAAAACACACGAAAGCAAATAATTCTTACAATCTATCCACAGTTCAGAAAGTTGTTTATAATGAGACCTGGTAAGTATGAAATTAAGCATTTTTGCAAAGTTGTAGCTTGTCGTTACACTCAGGGTGAAGCGCTGAAGCGGTCAAGTCTTGTCATGAATCAGTTTACACGACAGCTTTGACCAGTTTTTCATTTGTCCGGCTTGGAATGTACAAAAAATGTAGCTTATATATTATCATATATTCTGTAAGTGAATTTGTTTGGCAGGTTTGACTGATTTAGCTGCCTTGTACTTTGGCAAATGTTTTACACCGGATGCCCATCCTGCAACCCTCTGAATTTATCTGAGCTTTGGGATCGACACACTTGAGCCTGAGAAATCTCTGAGAAGACTTGTCGAGTTAGTCACCACTAGGGAGTGCCAAAGGGCAAAATCTGCTAAAGAGACGCTTTAAAAAACCCCATCTCTGCAGCTTTGTTTGCACCCATTTCCAGAACAACTAAAAACACTTTCCCTCCATTAACATAAAAATAAACAGCCATCTTTAGCTTGCTTTGTGTCTATGTGTCATCATTGATAAACACAATTCAAGTCCCTTGTGAAGCATGAAGATATGCGGAATGAATGGGCGGCCAAATGGATGCATAAATAATCCTGCATATTGCCTCCACGCTGATGCATCTGTTGTGGAAATTGTTATCGGCTCCCAGTTTGATATTTTTCCAACTGTGTTTCAGTTTGCAAATGAAGCGCAGCTTTATATGTTGTTGGATTCAGGAACCAGCACCTGCTTGTTGGTCTCATCGCAGTCAATGTGTGTGTGTGTGTGTGTGTGTGTGTGTGTGCGCTACACCGTTTAAAATGAAAACACACCAGTCAGCTGTTTTTTAGAGATGTAAATGCACTCTTTAACAAGTTCTTTCATTTACAGCAGTCCCATGAAGCACAGCAGCCCAGATGGTCGCCTTTCAGTTGCTTTTTCCAAGCATTTTGTTTTCCATCACTTACTACTATAACGCTACACTAATTTTAAAAAAGTTGGCTGAAGAAATAATCGTGAAATCCACAACATGCATTTTAAAACCATTTTACAGCAAAAAATTTGATCGTTTAGCAACCATCATCGGGTCCATCCTCACCACCTCCACCACCGTGTGGTACGCTGGATCCACAGACTGCAGCGCACTGCATGCCGCTGAGAAGGTGATTGGCTGCAGGCTCCCATCTCTCTAGGACCCGGAGGCGTGCAGGTCGGATCACTGCCGACTCTTTTCACCCTGGAAACAGTCTGTTTCCCCATCTTCCCTCAAGCACGAGGCTACGGCCCATCTGGACCAGAACCTCCGGCCGTAGGGACAGCTTCTTCCTCTCTGCTATCACACTTATAAATGCTACATAACTCTGTATCGGACGCCGTGGACACCAATTACCTCCTGTCATTTGCACTGACTACCTTCAGTATGTGGTTCATTGCATACCCAGCGGCTGCTTCCATCAGCAGCAACATTACCACGCCACACTGCTGGTTGTCTACATTTATATCTTGTTTATGTAGTAAGATTCCTTTCTACTTTAGTTAAGTTTTTATTACATGCCTTATAGGTTTATCTTAAAGTTTTTTTATATATCAATATTAGTTACATGATTAGTTTTTTTTCCCCCTCGAACCCCCTATAATTCTGATTTATCGCTGTTCTTATTTGTTATAAGGCAGCTCCGGTTAAACTGGCTGCGAGGCCTAAGCTTCAGTTTGGATCTGTAATTATTTTTTTTGTCATTAATGTTACATGTCTGTATGTCAGACCTTGGACAAGCTGGCTTGAACCTTGAATTTCTCTTAGGGGATGAATAAAGTATCTTTGATTTGATTTGAATATCTCGTTTCTATAAATGTCTTTGTTTGATGTTGCGCCATCACACCAACACAAATGCCTAGTTTGTGAACCTCTTATGGACGATATCAATAAAACTGTTTGATTCTGATTTCATCATCATTTGTTACAATTTTATCCCAAACTTTAAGGCATTTGCCAGAATATCATGTGATCATAAAGAAATAACACATGAACGAACCTCCTCGCTGTCTCCTCCGTCTGTCAGCATCCAGGTGACCCGATACATCACTACATCAGAGGCCGGGTGTTGCCATGACACCCTGAAGCTGTTTGTGGAGATGTCGCTGCTTTGCACATCCAGGGGGTCCGGGACCGTCTCTATAAACGCACAGCGACAGTTATCGGTAAGGTCAGAACCTGTTAAACCGAACCTTTTACAAAGTCTACATGTTACAGAAATGGCAGATTTTCAGCCGTACTCGTAGCGAAGCTCTCCGTCACCGCTTCAGCTTGTCCCTCATTGTAGAGAGCAAAGACACCAACTGTGTACTCCGTCAGGGAAGTCAGGTTTCTCAGCATGTAGGATGTCACCTTGCCAACATCCACCTGTAGACACAGAACCACACCACCGTTACATGTTGTTGATCATTCCTCCGTCTGGTTTACGTGACCTTCTCCTCCTCCTTGCAGCTGAAGCCTGCAGGTTCTCCTCACCTCCGTGGTTTGGACTCCCTTTGTCTCGACATACATGACGCGGTAGCCTGTGACCAACCTGGAGGCGGCGTCCCACGTCAGCCGGGCTGAACTGTGGTCCACATCTGAGAAACGGAGGTTCCTCGCCGGGAGCAGCGGTACTGAGGAAGTGAAGGAAAAATCAGATTTTGTCGTTTTAACTGCACTGTTTTGAGAAGACGGGCTGTTCGGTGTCTGCTGCTCTGAAACGTCACAAGGTGAAAAGAAACAGATGGATATCAAACTTTGCTAACATGAAATGAATATTTCAACCACTCAAAACAGCAAATAAGCAATTAATAAAAAGTAAACAATCAAAAACCTCTTTGTTAAAGCATGATGATGTCATGCAGTTAGATTTAAGGCAAAATAAAACATAATTATGATCAACAGTAAAAGGTGTTTGATGTTTTCAGGGCTCATGATTTCCAATTCTCCCTTCCACACATTCACACACTCTTGGGGTTTTGAACTAGAGTTATTGGAGTCTACTAGCTTAATTATCAAGTGGACAGAACCTCATTACATCACTCCGGCTTACTCAGGCTCTGCTTCAAGTATTTCTCCTGCTTTAATTCCTGCAGGCTGGCTCAGAGGTACTACAAAGGTCTAAAAATCCCTCTTGCCCTCACTGTTTTAAAATTCAGTCAAGGAATCTGATTTATCCTGGTACTCAATCTTTTTTCTGCTTAGAATACCTGATATGTTTTCTATTTTTTTAATTTTTTTTTTTTTTTTTTTAAAAAGCCCTGACTGTAGCAGCAGTTTTCTCACCTCAATTATGCCAAGGGTCAAAGGAAAGAGGAAACTGTGGAGAGGAGGAGAAGAAATATGGCTGCGTTCACTGTAGATTCAGCCAAGATTAGCGAATAAATCCGCAGGAAAGGATATTAACAAGTTTAAGGACAGAAAAGTCTCCAAATTTCCTCAACATTTGTCTTTGTAAAGATATGTACCTTTTTAAATGACTCAGTATATGTGACTGCGGTACAATACGGCTGCTTTAAATATCACCACTATTGGCAGTTTTCCCAAAAAATGTTTGAGAAAAGTTCCTTATTTTTCTTTCATCAAGGTTTTCAAATACCTGAAAAAACTGTTATTTTTCTGTGATTTAAAAGTATTTAGTGTTAACTTTAGTTAACTTTTAGTGTTGACTTGTTCTAATCTGAATGTAATTAAAACCAGAACACAGCAGGAATAAATGAGTGTAATCTGCTCATTACATGTGTTATTATCCAATAAGCCAAATATAGATGATTAAAAGTAATAAGATAAAATTGTGCATTTGAGCCATATCTTGCAGAGTTCCTTGCACATTTAGCTGATATGTTTCAGTGCCAGAAGAGCAGGTGGGGAGTAAAGAGCTTTGCTTAGGGCCCCACGGAGGTTCACTTATGTTGACACTCTGGGTGG